>NC_056743.1:1445169786-1445217286 GCF_019279795.1 Protopterus annectens | reverse complement strand
CTGTACACACATCCCCTACACTTCCCATCTCTCCATGGACAATAGCCAGGTACACACCTATAAACACCTGCACCGATGCATCCCAGTACTGACAAATGTGTACTTGTGCATTACTGAGGATATCAGTGTCTGTGTGTTAGCAGACCTGTAGTTGGGAATGCCCTGAGGCCCTTCAACCCACTGCACCACTCATTGCCAGAGTTAGATGTGGCTGCTGCTGTACCAGACATTACATGTACCTTGTTACGCTCCTCTCCCTAAGGGTACCTGGACCTTGCAGTACCAGCACAACACTGTTGTACAAATGGGTTGATAGGCATTGGATACCCACCGAGTTCTGGCATGTGTATGTATGTATGCATGTGTTTATATGTAGGGTACAGCATTCCAAGGCCACATACTCCTATTACAATATGCATTGCCATGTTGCTGCCCATAAGAGAGGCATGAAAAGGCATCACTTTACTATGCCTGTGGCATGTGCATTAGATGCATATACCTGTAGTAGCACTCTTGGGATGGACAAGGGGTTGTATTGCAGTCTTGGTCAATGTGTGATGGTGGGTATGTCAGAGTGTCAGCATGGGGTCCAGTGTGTACAATATCCACTGTGGGGTGTGGGTGCTGGGTATACTGTCATTAAATGTCCCATGCACCACTGTATGGTGACCACTGTCACCATCAACCATACAGGTAACTGATAACACTATCCAGCCCAGTTATGCATATGCTGTGTACAGTCTACCTATAACACATTGGACACACTGACAAGGTAGTTAGCACTGATAGGCCCAGGTCTCTCAGATGTGTGTCTGACTGTTATGTGTTTGTTAATGTGTATGTGATGGTATGTCACACTATGTATTGTCCATATACAACCATTAAATCCCCATTACCATACTGTACATGCCTGGGGATGTTCTGCATGTAACATGTAACCTGGAACACACCTCATCCTAAATGCTGTGTGTTGTGTGCAATTAAAGCCACACACGTCAGTAGCACTACATATCTAGGTAGGGGGTCTAGCCCTAGTGTAGCCAAGTAAGTGTGTGCATGTATGTGGCGGGATCTACTTCAGGTTGCTGAATATACATGCCCCAGGGGGTCATCTGTTCATGTGGCACAGACAGTAACTGTTATACAGACCTGTGACACGTGTTTAACTGTACCCAGGATATGGCATAGCCATGGTGTCACCATAGTGCCATACCCCTTGTGAGATATGACAGCAGACCATTCTCCTGCTGACACATGGACACCTACAGCACAAATGGATAACATTATGGAGACCACAATCACTCAGTGTTACTAACAGTTATAATGCATCATGGCTGGACAGCTACACTACCTGACATTTAACCATTAAACATTACTGCTGACAGCATCTCACACAGCAGTACATTGGTTCACTGTAGCAGAGTCATCGTGTTCATCAGAACCATATTAGCCTGTCCATGCATCGATGTTATGGATGACATAAATGCGGAAAAGGTATCATCATATGCACAGGGTGTGTTGTTGGTTTGCCAGAGAACTAGGGTGGACCTTACATTTGACACCAGGTGTGTGAGTGAGGGGTTTAAGTTACTGATATGGCCATGGTGATGTAGTGTGTGTAGGTATGGGGTTTCCCTAGGTGTGTTTGTATTGTGTGTGGGTATGCATGCACACATGCATGCACACAGCTCTGCCATGTGGCTGCCCTATACAGGTGTTTGTTGGACAGCTGCAGACCATACCTGCCAGGGTGTGCAGTTCACCACCTCCAGACATGGACACAAGAACTGTGCCTGCCAGAGGTTCCACAGGCATGCCCAGGTACAAGCCTTGATATGCTACCCTCCCCTGATGATGACATATGTCCACTCAAACCAGGTCTCTCCCAGGACTGGCCAGGGCCACGTGAACATGGCCTGCTGTGGTGTGGTGTGGACAGCACCCTCCCTGCAGTGCTGGGGATAGTACTGCCACTATGGGAGCGACTTGGTGTCCTTGCACATCCATTTCGACTGCCAGATGTTGGTATTGATGACCTACATCCACATGGCCATTGCACCAGTCCCACCACATGTTCTAGCATGGACAATCCACAGTCAAGGAGGCCCACCATCTCACCCCACCATCTATCCATGACCTCTGTATAATAACAGTGGGCACCTGCAAGATCATGGATGTTGTCACAGCTGGAAAAGCAGCCCACTGCAGCCTCAGACACTGTCTGGTGTACCATTCCATACATGCCTGCACCTCCATGACAGCCTGAAACATGCATCTGGTGGTACCAGATGTGGCACTTCTGCCAGGGGCATGATGACCAGCTGCCCTCCCATGAGCACCCCTGTACATCTGCCTATGTGGTACCCTGCTGGACATCCATCTATGGCTGCTGAGTCCAGACACAGCAGCCATAAATACCACACTCACCTGTGCACTGCCACCAACCACCAACTGTCCCTCTGCTATGGCCGCTGGTGATGGGGTATCTATAGGCACTGTGACTGTGTGCTGGGATGGGGTGGATAACAGGGAGATGTCAAACGATGGTGCAGTTTCAGCCTCTGACAACCCTGCCTGTGCCTCAACACACCTATAATCATTTTCAGTGTCTGTATGGACACCAACATTAGATTGCATGCAGGGGGGACCCTGACCCACCTCACCACCTGTGAGGGGAAAACAAGAAATGCACTTTAAGACCTGTACATCATTGCTTAACAGTACACCCACACACACACACACACACACACACACACACACACACACACACACACACACACACACACACACACACACACACACACTGACATTCCACCATAATACCTACCTGTCCCTGAGTTTACAGACTGTCCCAAGTTTATTCTCTTAAGTTCCCCATCCTGCATCACACTTGGAAGCCTACACTCATTAATACCAATCATTAACATATCATTCTTCTAATTGCCTAGATAAGTGACCACAAAACATGACCTGTTACTCCATTACCTCTTTGACTTGATTGAAGTTTGTTTTACAAGGACTCATCGCTGTCATCCAGTGTACACCCTGGGTTTGTCTGGACATCATGAGCATGGCCCCCATATGTTAGGGGCTACCACAGTCACTCAATAATGTCATGCACTAGAGTGTCATATGTAACTATTGCTCAGTAGATGCAAGATCTGTTGCTCTATTAATTTATTATGTGGACAACAGTAATATTTGGTTACACTCACTGGTGCTGTCTAGTAATTCCCCAATGCATCTGTAGCATTGCATATGTGGGTATTCTTTCACCTGTCTGCTGATTGCAGTTTTAACAATATACCTGGTGTCTAGTTTCTCTCCCAATGCATGTTCTATGCTACAGACCTTATTATACTATCAGCTGTCCTAAGATTACATATTAGGCAAGTATTACTGGTGTCTCATGTGTCAGTCCATGTCCATGTACTGCACAATTCCAAAGGGAAGTCGAGACGTATGAACAACCCCACATTCACACATGTGCATACATGGACACACACACACTACATACACACATCCTACATGCATCAATCCCCCTCCACTCCACCAGATTGCACTTACAGGCAAAATAACACCCCAACCCCCCCCACGCACACACACACTTACAGGTAAGGTTGTACATAGATATTACACACAGACCTCCCATTACCCATCTGTCAACATGCATAACATATTGTACTCAACAGCATGCTAGCAACAGTATATGTGTTTGGTGCATGGGCTGTGCTAGTAGGTGATGCCCCTTCCCCTGGAAAATGCTGCACCCATGTACACAGTATTGCTATGCACCTGTTCAGCACCCTGCCATGTACTGTGCACCATACTTCACAGGTGTACAAACCATTGCTGAATGTGTATTACTGTGTCAGTTCTGTCTGCTCTGCTGTTCATAGCCCCTATGTGTTTGTTCAACACATACCTGGGATGATATGTGGACAGATATAATTTCTGAATGCCTGCTGTCTGATTTAGAGATGTTATCATCAGCGGTGCTTGTATGAGCAATACATTGCAATTACACTGACAACCATCAACCCTTACCATGGCTATGGGGAGTATACACACCCTTATTGATAAGACACCCTCTTCCTTGGTATGCCATGGGACCACATTACTGCATATGTTAACATTACATGGGCCTGATATGTGACATATGTCCTGTACAATCAAATGCAGTGTCAAATAAATGTGTTAGTTGTGCTGATGTTGACTGAGATGCATACACTTTGTGAGTGCATATGTGTGCATGCCCTTATCATGATGGCATGTTGCACCTACTGTTATGCGTACTACAGCAGTCACTATTCCTGGCATGGGTATACTAGCATGGGACATCTGCATTTGCCAGTATATGGTCAGTCTGCCCTACATATGTCCCCCATCTCTGCATGATTGCAAGGTCAACTCATGTGCACATCCCCTGGAGTTCACACACTGTTGTCACTATTGCTGTGGAGTCAAGGTTATGTCTGCCATAGTTCCCGACCCTGACTGTGTGCAGATACAGCCATTTGTAGCATCCATTAGTTCCCTGCTGCAATGCACTGTTGTGTTATGATGACACCCCCTCCCCACCTTCAGCATTTTTGCAGATGCTTGACAACTATGGCCTACACATGTGTGTCAGTTTGCAGTGTCCCAAATGCTGAACACCATGTGTAACAGCCTAGTTTCAGCTAATGAATGGCAAACATACAGGTGTACACTGGCACCGGCATGGTACAGATGGGGATGGTGGGCTGGGGTGGGGTGTTGGTTGTGCAGCACATGTCTCGTACATGATACTGTCTGTAGGTTTCCAACGTGGTCTTGGTACACCAGTACACATTGCAACACATGCCTTTTGGGGACCTCTTCTGTTATGCATTTGCTACCTGTAGAGAGGCCTGGCTGATGTTTCCTGTGGTACAACTATCACATCTGATTACCCTAACCCATGGGCCACACGTTTGCAGAGTCCAATCAATTGCTGACATGGGTACTGCACAGCCAGTACTTGCTAGACATTCCTGCAACCCCCTCAGTATTGTGGCATGTTACTAGGTAGCCTGCATGATCAGTTTGCTACATGTGACATCATCTGTCTTGGATGGCCATCTGTTTATTTCCTACATTATTCCTGACCCATACATCCTCGCCACATACATGACTATCTGCACTGTTTGCCATGGTATATGCAATGGTGAGGTATGGCCACATGTCCAGATCATGGGTGCTACCTGTTGGGTATGGGGCCCACAGCATGGCATGTAAGATGTATGCAAGCCACAGCTGCTTCTGTTGTAGGTAAGTGTGCACATTTGATGACCAAATGTCATGGACAGCAGACCAATTCTTGGTGTTACACTGGGGACGTGTAATTGTTGAAAGGTGCATTTCCATGGCAAATGCATGCAGTCAGTACCTCAACAGCTGCTTCCACTATATTTTATCTGGAGTGTGCGCACACATATGTTCCAGTGTTTGTGAAGTTATGTATTCCCCATATTTGCTGCCCTAACATACGATTCCATATTACACACTCATTACTCATGTTAGGACCACATTGCAGGTTGCAAGGGCTGTGGACCTCAGTATTGTGATATGCTGTAGTGTAAATCTGTAACAGTTGCCATTGTAATACTGGTATATACACTGTTGTAGCACTGTATAAGGGTGATGTTTCACACATGCTCCTACTGTATGCCATTTGTCCCACCATTATGTTCATCTCTGTGCACACATTTTGCAATGACAGGGTGTTAGTTATATTGCAGAAGTCTGACATACCTTTCAGATACACCATCATGGTAACCACTGTGATGAAGTGTAGTTAACAGCAACAATACATGAACATGTATGGCATGCTTTATGGGTTGGTATGTTAAATGTGTGCATGGAATATACCATAGCCATAACATGGCTGGTGTATTGGCAAACCTGAACAAAAAACATACTCACCAGCTACAGGCGGCTGCCTTGGAGGTATACCAGAGGGACCTACATAAGTGTGTGAGAGATGTGATGTCAGTAACCACAGCTGTGGCATTAGTACAGGGTGGGTGCAGCATTACAGTACATCAACAGTACAAGCCAACTATACTATAGCCTATGCACATCTGTTTCTTACTACTATGTAGCAACAGACTATATATATATATATATGACATCACACATATGCATGATCTAACTGTACAGATGCAAATGGATACACAACAGTGGTCTACTAATGTGCCCTGTGGCCTTACCTGCATGTTCCTCTGTCATGGTGTGGGTAGTACCCACCTCCACTATGCTTTCCGCCAGGTGTTGGGTGTGCAGGCAGGTGGGCAGGTGTCCCGAGGCTGGCAAGGAGCTTCTCAACATGTGTCGGGGGGATGGATGGCATGACCCCCCCCATTGTGAGCTGATCACCCCTGACTGCAGCAGCACACTGACGGCATTGAGAAGTAGGTCAGTGCAGTGATGCCAGACCTGCTCATAACTGCGATTATACAGACCAACATCATTTACCCTGTAGACAAAATTGTTCCACAGGGTGGTCCACTCCTGCTGCTCATGGGATGTTCTGTCAAACAACACCTGGTAGTGCTGCACCAGGTGTGTGATGATGACCTCATTCTCGTCCGCTGTATAAACAAAAAGTCGCTCATGGTACATCTTGCCTAAAAGACATAAAGATGGAAACAGGTCTGAGCAAGTTATACAGCAAGGTTATCATAGCTCTTAATACACATCTCAGTCTCCCGCCACTATATCTGCAAAAACAATCTGATCACACAATTCAATAGGTATATCTACAGAATACCTACCATTGGGACATATATCATATTGTACCACACTTTGTGCTATGTGTTTGTAGCCATGTTCCCTGTAGAGACAATATCATTGATGGCCTGTTATGGATAATGTCACCTGCATACCATTGTAAGGGCCACTATGGTTCCATATATGCACATGGTCTGTTTGCTATGTGATTGCTGCACATCTGTTGTATGTTATTGGGGATATCTATGCATGCTGTTGGACATGATCTGGGAATGTGTGGACTATTACTAAGCACATATGTTCTATAACAGTGACACAATAGCATGTTTAGGGAGCAGTTGCCAGCAGAACCACCTCTCTCACATCATCTGGCCATGTTACCAGGCCACATGACATGTGGGACCCACACTGGGTCCTTCTCATCTACTGGTCCTGCACTACCTTCAGGTGGAACCACCGCAGGGGATGGTGCCCCCGCCAGGACTACACACAGACATGATCCTGTCACCCGAGGTCAGGTTCAGGGTCTGGTGCATAGGGAGCTCTGCAGAGACTTGGGGGATGTGCTACAGCACCTTGAGGCCCTCAGTACACACTCACAGGGTCCACATGCTCCTCCTGCTCAGTCTCCAGCCCAGGAACCTTCAGGGCCATGAAGCTGATGTTGTGACTGGCATTGGGTGGGGGACTTGTTCCCATTGTTTCCATATGGGGGCTCATAAGGCTTCCACATCACAGACGGCACTCCCCATCCAGGGTGTTTACCCACCACATGTGTCATATACTGCCCCTGTAGGCTGTCTTGTCTATCTTCCAACCCACCCAACCTCCACAAATTTACCTGCTATCCTTCCCCAAATTCCCAATCCCACCTTCACAAACAAGAGCAATGTGGTCCCAACATGGGGTTTACATGTGACATAACCATCCACATTGCACACAATTACTGCTGTGTGTATGTGTATATATATATATATATATATATATATATATATATACATATATATATATATATATATATATATATATATATATATATATATATATATATATATATATGTGTGTGTGTGTGTATTGATATGTGTGATGTTCCCCTCACACATAGCATGCAGCACTGTGATGCAAAACTAGGGGACATATATTTATATACATATGTGTGTGTGTGTTTGTATATATGTACACACACACACACACACACACACACACACACACACACACACACACACACACACACACAGACATTCTATATATATATATATATATATATATATATATATGTGTGTGTGTGTGTGTGTGTGTGTGTGTGTGTGTGTGTGTGTGTGTGTATAAAGATATATATATATATATATATATATATATATATATATATATATATATATACAAAATCTGTAGACATACATGTGTATATATATATGTCTGTATATATGTACACACACACACACACACACACACACACACACACACACACACACACACACACACACACATACAATATATATATATATATATATATATATATATATATATATATAGTGCATTCAGACATCAGGTCCACACTCTCTAACTCTCCTTCCTGCACAGCTGCACTGTTCTGCCTTGCTACAACACAGACAGGTGTCACATGTGGACACAGCCTAACATTAGGGGGTATATATAGGGACAGATTGCAGGTAAGCCTATTACCCACCTATGACATTTCTGCATGCTACATTACACGTTAACTTGACTGCCCTGCAAGTGGTGGGCTCTGGAACCCAAGTGTCCATCATAATGGCATTGCTTCCTCCACCAGCTATTGGCCACACTAATATACATGTTTTGCATTACACAACACACACTATGATGGCTTTCATCTTGTCAGTCAGTGCTGATCTGCACAGTTGACAGGTATGGCTCACTACCCACAGGGACAGACACTATTATCCATAGCAGCTGTTCAGCTGGGCATCATTACAACAACACCTGATGGCATATATAAATCATTCCACATAATCTATCCCATTATTATAGACCAAGTACTACATTCAATTACATGCATATACACTTCACATACCTGTTGTGGGAATGATGTCTGTTCTGGATAGTTTGCTGATGGATTTTTTTTGTTGTTATGTTTTTTTTGGCTTTGGCTTTCTCTTTCTCTCTCTATCTCTCTATCTCAGACTCCCTTCAGTAAATGGATTGAGTTGCTTTGAATAGATTGCAGCATAGATTTTGTAGGTGATGTACATAATCAGGTGATGGTCTCTGCACCAATCAGTGTCCTCCACTTGCTACCTACATACAGCATGCTGTGTAGTGCTTCAATTACCACTGTCATGGCAACCCACTACTATAAATCCCTACATCATGTGGGTGTGGTCCCTTTACCTTTCCTCTATGGAGGACATCCTTCCTTTTTGTGGGCAGCAGTGTTACAAACAGCAGGTAGCAATATCTCTTACAGGAGGACTTGCCAACTCAGGCAGCTACATATTTGTATAAGGTTCCAGACCTACAGACAATGTGAGTAATGTTGTTATATGCATTCTATAGCACTAGTGTTACAGGGTTTATGTGTACATACTAGTTTAATATGGAATGCAGTCTGTCTGCATAGCTCTCAACTGTGGGCCTATCCACATGATGGCCAGATGTCTGCTTGTTGTGTTTTGTCTGTCCACCACACAGGTCTTGTGTCAGATATATCACTGGCATTGTCTGTATTGAGTGCTATCAGTACATGGCTACATCCGTTTGTGTTTCTGACTTCATATTCCTGTCAAAGGGTATGTTGCAGACTATCCTGTAATACCAGCAACTTACTCAGTGTATGACAACACTATTTCACATATGGGCCTGTATTCCGGCCTCTGTCCTCTACCTACATGCCAGGCTTTGTCCATATGACATGCAGTAAGGGGTTGTTATGTAGTGGCCTGTGATTGTGTTATGCTGCCATTCCTGCCATCATTCCAGTGCTGTTGTGGCCCCCCAACATATTGTGGTGTAGGGTCCATATATATGTGGGCTTCAGCTGCACAGAACATGTTTGCCCTTCTGCAGTCCAGAGGTCAGTATATGTAACAGTGTTACATGCCCCTGTATTCAGTCTATGGGGGAGAGGTATGCACCATATATAACCTAGGCTATTACAACATGTAAGGGATATCGGTAGTAAGCCACCTTAAGGTATATGGCTGTACATTACAATACATTTCACCTTTTTGAACATTGGTGGCCTAGTGCTTACTGTCATTCAGACTGTTCTGTTTATCAGTGTGATTGTGATACTTTCAGTTATGCATTGTTATGTAACAGATATATTCCATTGTGTCAACTTAAGTCTTTCCCACTTAGAGATTGAGTACAGGGTGTAATTAGAGGCTGCTGGACTATACATCTGCATTACTTACTGTTGATTGATTGTTATTTTCTGGCCCAGTCTGTATTTACTGTTGTACTAGTTGAAGGCCTTGGCCTGGACAGCGACATATGTTATGCTTTCGGATTACTGTATAAAATGATCTGCTTGAGAGTTGCATTAATCAGTTAGTATGTATTTCAAAGTCTTAACAGCTATATGACATGGCATATACAACTCTAATAGCACACAAATAAAACTTTCTTATGTATGCAAACTTGTGAGTGGTGTCATATCCTTTGACTTCTCTGTGGGTATATGTTTCAGGCAACAATTGTCTTTTTTATGAGTGACTCATACACTGTCCATTTGAAAAGGTGGCAACCATAGGAATACTGGCTGTTCAATATGCTGGGCACCCTCTAAATATGTATCTTCCTATACATATCTATGTGTGTATGTGTATTTACATTTATATATATATATATATATATATATATATATATATATATAAATATATATGTGTGTGTATGTGTGTGTATATATATATATATATATATATATATATATATATATATATATATATATATATATATATATATATATATATATATATATATACATATATATATGTGTGTGTGTGTGTGTGTGTGTGTGTGTGTGTGTGTGTGTGCATATATATATATATATATATATATATATATATATATATATATATATATATATATATGTATGTATGTATGTATCTGCATATATGTGTGTGTGTTCCACATTTTACATTCCCTATGGTAGACAGAATATAAAGCATGATATGTTATTGATACCATCCTGACTTCATACAGGTGGGATGGATTACTGTGAATGTCTTGTTGCCATGTTATGTAGGGTCCTGGGTATGGGACTTGCAACAGTTGGTATTGTGTTGCAGGACAGATCTGTGAAGATTGGCTGTGGGGGAGGGGGGATATCAGTACTTACAAGACGTATTTAGCTTGGGCCCCCTCATCCCCATTAATGGTGCCTTTGATCATATATGTATTTATGTTCTCTTTTATATCTATATATATATATATATATATATATATATATATATATATATATATATATATATACATAAGTATGGAGACATATATCTATAGATGTATGCATATGTATATATTTATATATATATGTGTATATATAAATATATATATATATATATATATATATATATATATATATATATATATATATATATATATATATATATATATATATATATATCTGTATATATATATATATATATATGCCATGTGGTACAGTGGTAGCATTGTTCCCTCACAGCAAGAGGTTCTCCCATTCGATTCTCGACTGAAGTGCAGGGAGTGCCTTCTGTGTGAATTCTGCATGTCCTCCCCATGGTTGGGTGGCGTTCGAAAGACATGCATAAGTGGGAGTGCCTTCATTGAAGGTTGGACGTCAAGCTGGCACCTTGGCATTTGTGAAAATTTACTGCCAATCAACAGAGGACCGGAGTTCCACTGTGGCGACCCCTAAGAGAGAGAGAGAGAGAGAGAGAGATAAACATATATATATATATATATATATATATATATATATATATATATATATATATGGGATCCGTATGGATCCCCGAATGGCAACATCACCGAAACAGATTTGGCCGGGCATAGCCGAAAAGTGCTTTTCACCGAAGAAGCACTTTTGCATAAGTATGCCTGTTGCAGAGATCGCACTACAGTGGGTATAAGGGAAAATTCCCTTTCCCCCACTGTAGTGTGACCTCGGAGTAAGAATATTAAAGTAGGGGGTGTGGGGGTTCAGGGGGGCTTGCCCCCTTGCAAAAATGTAAATGTAATGTTTTTTTTTTTTTTTTTTTAACACACTTTAATGAAAGAGCTTTTTCGGTGAAAGCACTTTCATTAAAGTGTGTTCGGTGATTGTGGATTCGGACTATTGACAGTCCCAGGCTTCCACTTTATATTGGGAACCATGGTACTGGCCCTGCAGCAGTCTCTGGTCATGGTCTTTAACAAGGAGTCCTGAAATGACTTTGGACTCCTGGATGCCCCAGCACTGCACCCGAAAGTGCACTCCTTCTCCCACACTGGTCATAGTGCCTACAGGAGGAAGCTGCAACCAGTTATGAGATGTATTCCTGCCTGGTGGGTTTAAATAGGGCTGATTTCTCGCACTTTGCTGTGATTGGACAGTTTTGAAAATGCTAAGCTATGGGCAAACCTACTTAACTAAGTTTGGCATTGCTTAAAGGGGTATACTAATGGGCAAACTGATTTAGCTGGCCTACACATTGCTTACACCTAGTAATCAAGGCTGTTCAAAGCTTAGAGTTGCTTAATTTTTAATTTGCATACTATTTGATGTTTGGCATTGATTTATTATTCGTTACATGTTATATATGTCTTTTGTATCCATGATTCATGTGTACATACACTGCATGGGGTCCTTGTGTTTATCAAGGAATTTCAACACTTTATTACAATGACACCTCACATCTGGACTTAATGCAGTCCTCCAGTTCACATATTTATGTTATGTAGTCGGTTATACAACATAAAACTGTATATAGATTCCTTTCATATGTTAAGTTTAATATTCCTATAGTGAGGATCTGTTTGGTGATACCTCAGTCTTATGTACTGCTGTTATGGTTTACTGGTTAACTACTGTGACTATAGAGTACAGGGTCCTGGGTTCAAGTCCTGCAAGGGTTGTTTATTTTGTTGCTGGGCAGAACAGCGGCTGTTGCATACAGAGTGATTAAGGCACTTTTAAGTGGGTTTTCATGGGTTTGCGTGATGGTAAGCAATGCTAACTTCTGGTTAAATATGCTTACAGAGAGTTAGCCTCAATATTGCTTAACCTATGTGCACATTGCTTACTCCCATGCAAACGGGCTTAAACCTGCTTACTACTGCTTAAATATGCTTACTCCCGCTTACTACTGCTTAATACTGCTTACTCCCACTTACCCTCGCATAATTTAGACAGAAATGTAAAATGTTTCTTGTAAAGGTGGTGGATTTGAACACTCTATGGCTTTATCCTTCATTACACATTATACCTTTGATTTGTATCCCTGATTCATGTGTACATATACTGTATGGGGCACTTTTTATCTGCGTATTTTACAACATTATTACATTGACAACTCACATCTGCATTTAATGCAGTGCACCAGTTCACAAATATATGTTATTTAGTAGGTTATGCAACAAAAAATATTGTTCATAAAGTGATTTGAAGTGGAAAATGGAATGTACTGGAGTGAGACTCGAACCGCGAATGCTCTGACCACTACACTATTGCAGCACTGTTTCAGTTGCATATATCTTGATATTTATTTTCTTGTGCCATTTAAGCTGCAGTATACGTAGCTAAGCAATGGGCAAACTCACAAGACCTATGGTTAAATTTTATCTGTCTGATAAAATAGATAAATTGTTTATATTATGATGTTTTAAATATTGCTCTTATAAACTTGGAGGAGGGTGTTGCTGGGTTTATGCAACCCCCTATGAGCGGTCTCACTCATTGTACTGGGTGAACTGCAGTTCTTGACTGCAGGGGTGTGTATATTGTGAGAGCTCTGCTCTCAGACACAACCCCTGCACTCGTCCACGCTCCATGTCCATTTAGGAGCTCAGGCAGCACGCCTTCATTAATATGCATGACATGCTGCCGTGCTGCTCCTAAATGGTCGCTTCCATCCAGGACTAAGCTAGTCCTGTACGGAAGATTACTGAATCCGGTGAGTGACTAAAAATGGTTTCCTTTTTGTTGTAGCCATAGGTGAATTAAAAAAGTGGGTACTATTAGAAATATATTCTAAAAAAAGGCTTAATAGTATCCTCTGTAGAGTCCCAGTTGAAAAACATGCCATTGGGGTAACACCCATTAAAGTTCCAACACTTATTATGTGGTGACCCAAGTAAATATTTCTTCTCTCAGGTCAGCATTACTAAATTTGGAAAAATAGGGTCACAGGCCACCCCCATAGCTACTCCCCTAAGCTGTCAATAAAATTCTCCCTCAAAGTATATGAAGTTGTTTTTGAGCACTAAATCCATACGATCCACTAAATGTTTTATCTCATTGCTGTTTAGTGCTTGTAATCCATCACTGTTAGTCTAAAAAATTCCAATCCTTGGTCATGTGGTACACAAGTGAAAAGATCCACCACATCTATAGTTTAAAACATCATAATATAAACAATTTATCTATTTTATCAGACAGATAAAATTTAACCATAGGTGCGCGAGTTTGCCGAGTGTGTGCATATATATATATTTATATATATATATATATATATATATATATATATATATATATATATATATATATATGTATGTATGTATGTATCTGCATATATGTGTGTGTGTTCCACATTTTACATTCCCTATGGTAGCCAGAATATAAAACATGATATGTTATTGATACCATCCTGACATCATACAGGTGGGATGGATTACTGTGAACGCCTTGTTGCCATGTTATGTAGGGTCCTGGGTATGGGACTTGCAACAGTTGGTATTGTGTTGCAGGACAGATCTGTGAAGATTGGCTGTGGGGGAGGGGGGATATCAGTACTTACAAGACGTATTTAACTTGGGCCCCCTCACCCCCATTAATGGTGCCTTTGGTCATATATGTATTTATGTTCTCTTTTATATCTATAGATATATACAAATATATATATATATATATATATATATATATATATATATAAGTATGTAGACATATATCTATAGATGTATGCATATGTATATATTTATATATATGTATATATATATATATATATATATATATATATATATATATATATATCTATATATATATATATATATATATATATATATATATATATATATATATCTGTATATATATATATATATATATGCCGTGGTACAGTGGTAGCATTGTTCCCTCACAGCAAGAGGTTCTCCCATTCAATTCTCGGCTGAAGTGCAGGGAGTGCCATCTGTGTGAATTCTGCATGTCCTCCCCGCGGTTGGGTGGCGTTCGAAAGACATGCATAAATGGGAGTGCCTTCATTGAAGGTTGGACGTCAAGCTGGCACCTTGGCATTTGTGAAAATTTACTGCCAATCAACAGAGGACCGGAGTTCCACTGTAGCGACCCCTAAGAGAGAGAGAGAGAGAGAGAGAGAGATAAACATATATATATATATATATATATATATATATATATATATATATATATATATATGGGATCCGTATGGATCCCCGAATGGCAACATCACCGAAACAGATTTGGCCGGGCATACTTGCGCGAAAGTGCTTTTCACCGAAGAAGCACTTTTGCATAAGTATGCCTGTTGCAGAGATCGCACTACAGTGGGTATAAGGGAAAATTCCCTTTCCCCCACTGTAGTGTGACCTCGGAGTAAGAATATTAAAGTAGGGGGTGTGGGGGTTCAGGGGGGCTTGCCCACCTGCAAAAACGTAAATGTAATGTTTTTTTTTTTTTTTTTTTAACACACTTTAATGAAAGCGCTTTTTCGGTGAAAGCACTTTCATTAAAGTGTGTTCGGTGATTGTGGATTCGGACTATTGAACTTTTGTTCAATAGTCCTAGATCCATAGATATAGATATATATATATATATATATATATATATATATATATATATATATATATATATATATATACACACACACACACACACACACACACACACACACACACACACACACACACACACACATTTACATGTATAAATGCATTCCCTGTACTGTTGAATGCCTTTGCTAGAAGATGTGTTTGTGAAAACAGCAAGGTTATGTATATTTGCTATACCTTAGTGGTAAATCACTTTGGCTATGTTGTGCAGGGTCCTTGGTTTGGATCCTTGCAAAGGCTGTTTATTTTGTTGCTGGGCAGAACAAGGGCCATTGGATACAGAGTGATTAAGGCACTTTCAAGCAGTTGTAAGCTGGTTTGAGCAGGTTTGAGCAGAGGTAAGCACTGCTAACTTCCGGTTACAGTTTCTTATACTGATTTAGCTTCTCAATTGCTTAACCTGTTTAGGCATTGCTTACCCATGAGCAAACAAGCTTAAACCCGCTTACTGCTGCTTAAAAGTGCTTACTCCTACTTACCCCAGTGCTAATTTCTTTAAAAGAAATGAAAAAGGGTTGATAGGATAGTGGTGAAAAAGGGGCACAAAGATGGAAAGACAGTAGGGAAAATAGCTAGGGATGTGCAGGACGGGTGTTGGGAAGGTCTATAGCTGCCCATTTCTTCTACAGCAACAGCTGTGCATATACACTGATTTGGAGGTAGATTTGGACACTCATACCCCTGAGAGAGGGGTGAGGACAACAATAATATGTTGTGAAGCCAATTAGACCAGAATACATGTGTCCAGTGGACACATGTACAAAATGGACAGCTTTGCATGGGGCAAGATTTTTTTTTTTTTTTTGGGAATAGATTGCCCTTTTTTAAGGTGAGAGTAGGATGTTGGGGAGGGATAGTAGGTATATTTGGGGAGGTAGGTTGGGGGGGATAACAGACAAGACAGCATACAGGGGCAGTATATGACACATGTGGGGGGTAAATACCTTGTATGGGAAGGGGTGTTTGGAAGTCAGAAGCCCATAAGCCCCCTAGTGGAAACAGTGGGACTGAGGTCCCCACCCATGGGCAGTCACCACTGCACCTTCACGGCCCTGAAGGTGGCTGTGCTGGGGGCTGAGTAGGAGGGCCAGGCTGACCCTCTAGTTGCACCATGTGGCCCTCAAGCTGGTGTAGCAGATCTCCAAACATCCTGCGCAGCACGCTATGCACCAGACGCCAGACCTGGTGACAGGTGACAGTGTCCTATCCGCGCCTGCTCCCAGGGGGGATGAGCCCCATCCCCTGAGGTGGTTCCACCCAAAGGTGGTGCAGGACCAGCAGACAAGGAGGTCCCGGGGTAGGCCCTGGATGTGTTGGTGCCCGGTAACATGGCCAGATGAAGTGGGAGAGGTGGATATGCTGGGACTGGCCTTCCCAAACGTGTTATGGTGTTTCAATTTTACAACATATGTGGGTTAGTAATAGTCAACACATTCCAGGATTAGGTATAACAGCATGCATAGATATTCCCATTAACTTGAAACACCAGATATGGAACAGTTGCATAGCAAATGGAACACATGCATATATGGAACCACAGTGGCCATTAAAACAGCATGCAGGTAACATTGATGACAGCATGCCACCAATGTGGGAGTATTTCAACATGGCACATGCATCGAAACAAATTTAAATATTTATCAAACAATAGGGAAAATGTCCCAACAGTATGTTTAATAGAGCACATACCAATTGAGTTGTGTATTTAGTTTATTGTTGCAGATATGGTGGGGGGGGGGAGAGAAAGATGTCAGTTAACAACTTCTATATCCCTGTAGATCTCATTACTTTCCTAGTCAGTGCTGTGATCTGTACCTTCCAGGTATTATCACACTACCCTATGGCCTTAGTTTGGACAGTGGAATGGATATAGACAACTATATCCATGAACTGAGTTTTACCTGCAGTATATACCTCTTACCTGGTATACCTGTGGACGTATTGCTTGTTAACACTACCTGACTGTTTCTATACATATTCCCAGATTCCAGCTGGAGCACCTTCTGTGTAGAGTCTGCATGTCCTCCCTGCGGTTGAGTGGCGTTCAAAAGACATGCATGAATGGGCATGCGTTCATTGAAGGTTGGGCATCGGGCTTACACCTCGGCACCGTAAAAATCTACTGCCAATCATTAGCGAACTGGAGTTCCGCTGTGGTGACCCCTAACCAGGAAAAGCCAAAAGAAGAAGAAGAACAGATTGATGTTATGCACATACTTGTCCATCTCTTATTGCACACACTCTGTGCATGTCTTGACAACACGGAGGTGAAACCAGGACATATTTTGACAATTGCCCTCATAAACCTTTGGTGAGTTGTGCAATGACAGGTTTGTTTTCATAGATATTTTCCAAATATGTACAGACCTGACAGTCAGTTATATGGCATTAAATGCTGTCTACATGTCAAAGATTAGTACGCTGATATGCCAGGGGGACAGGATAATAGCCAACAGATATGGGCCAATTAACTGGACATTCTGGACAAATCTGTACACTTGTGGGGTATGATTCTGCATACAGCTTACTAGCGCTCCCAGGATTCCAACCATGGCTGTGTCTGCTAAAAATAAAACAGTGTAAATCACAGTTCAGTGTGCTGTATAGATATTGCTGTGTATCTCTTCTCTGATTTCTGTCTATAAGTCTCCCGTGGTTTTACAATCTGACATTGTTATTACAACACTTTTATACAGGGTTTCCTAGACAGTTTTATTATGTAGCACAGTGTGGATGACAGTGATGAGTAATACCTTATTATTTAGAGCAACTGCAACACTAACAATGCAATACAATACCAGAGTAAACAGTACCAGTCTAAGATTTCAATTTTTAATTTCTAGGCACATTTTTTGTATCTGACAGACCTGTGGGGGAATGGGGAATGTTTGTTAACACTACCTGAATGTTGCCACACATATTACCAGATTCCACATTATTATTATGTACATACATCTCACTCTGTTACTGCACACATTCTGGTCACAGCTACACAACATGGGGGTGAAGATGGGAAATAGTTTGCATATTACTCTCATAACATTTTGGTGAATTGCTAGAGTGACAGATTTGTTCTTATAGATATATTTCTGACAGTTATGATGTCTGACAATCAGTTGTATGTCATTATTTGCTGCCTAAACTTCTGGGATCATCCTACTGATTTGTGAGGGGGACAGGGTGACAGGCAGTAGATATAGGCCAATTAACTGGACATTCTGGGCAAATATGTACAGTTGTGGGGTATGATTTTGCAAACAGCTTACTACCATTCCCAGGATTCGGATCATGGATATGTGTGTGCTAAAAATACAACAGTTCACATCTCAGTTGAGTCTCCTATTTAGATTATGTTACCTATCTTTTCACTGTTTTCTGTATAAGTCTCTCTCAGTTGTACAATGTGACCTCTTGTAATTACAACAGTCATATACCGACATTCCCAGACATTTTATTTATGTAGCGCAATGTGGGTAACAGTGCTTAATACAACAGTACTATTAAAAGATTGCAACACTACATTACCATATGATACCAGAGTAAACACAGGCAGTCTAGCAGTTAGAACTTTATTGTCAGGCTGTAAACCTTTTATTTACATACAACCCATATGAGACTCTTCCTGCCATATTGTCTGGTGTATTCAGTACATGCCTTAAACAATACAGGTTTGATACTGGCAATTAACATTCTACTACTTTTAGATTTATTTCTTATGACAGTACATGGAAGAGTATTACTAACCTGCCTCGCGATGCAACCTCTGCAATCTACAGGCATGGGCTTCCTGGTTCACAGCCCGCTCATCTGCCGCTGTCAAAGACATAAGAGGTATATTTAGCCATACCTATCCATAATATACATGAGGTGGCAATTATTAAACAGGCAGTGGACTGATACTTACACACAGCTGGGACATCCCCCGTCTGCCTAGCCTCTTGGATCTACTGATCCAAGAGCTCCTTCTTTCTCTGCTTCAGGTCAGCATAGTAATGTCTGGCTTGCTCACCAGTTCGAGGTATGTCAGTGGCACTGGTGAGGTCACAGGCAAGACAGTCCCAGGCTTCCACTTTATATTGGGAACCATGGTACTGGCCCTGCAGCAGTCTCTGGTCATGGTCTTTAACAAGGAGTCCTGAAATGACTTTGGACTCCTGGATGCCCCAGCACTGCACCCGAAAGTGCACTCCTTCTCCCACACTGGTCATAGTGCCTACAGGAGGAAGCTGCAACCAGTTATGAGATGTATTCCTGCCTGGTGGGTTTAAATAGGGCTGATTTCTCGCACTTTGCTGTGATTGGACAGTTTTGAAAATGCTAAGCTATGGGCAAACCTACTTAACTAAGTTTGGCATTGCTTAAAGGGGTATACTAATGGGCAAACTGATTTAGCTGGCCTACACATTGCTTACACCTAGTAATCAAGGCTGTTCAAAGCTTAGAGTTGCTTAATTTTTAATTTGCATACTATTTGATGTTTGGCATTGATTTATTATTCGTTACATGTTATATATGTCTTTTGTATCCATGATTCATGTGTACATACACTGCATGGGGTCCTTGTGTTTATCAAGGAATTTCAACACTTTATTACAATGACACCTCACATCTGGACTTAATGCAGTCCTCCAGTTCACATATTTATGTTATGTAGTCGGTTATACAACATAAAACTGTATATAGATTCCTTTCATATGTTAAGTTTAATATTCCTATAGTGAGGATCTGTTTGGTGATACCTCAGTCTTATGTACTGCTGTTATGGTTTACTGGTTAACTACTGTGACTATAGAGTACAGGGTCCTGGGTTCAAGTCCTGCAAGGGTTGTTTATTTTGTTGCTGGGCAGAACAGCGGCTGTTGCATACAGAGTGATTAAGGCACTTTTAAGTGGGTTTTCATGGGTTTGCGTGATGGTAAGCAATGCTAACTTCTGGTTAAATATGCTTACAGAGAGTTAGCCTCAATATTGCTTAACCTATGTGCACATTGCTTACTCCCATGCAAACGGGCTTAAACCTGCTTACTACTGCTTAAATATGCTTACTCCCGCTTACTACTGCTTAATACTGCTTACTCCCACTTACCCTCGCATAATTTAGACAGAAATGTAAAATGTTTCTTGTAAAGGTGGTGGATTTGAACACTCTATGGCTTTATCCTTCATTACACATTATACCTTTGATTTGTATCCCTGATTCATGTGTACATATACTGTATGGGGCACTTTTTATCTGCGTATTTTACAACATTATTACATTGACAACTCACATCTGCATTTAATGCAGTGCACCAGTTCACAAATATATGTTATTTAGTAGGTTATGCAACAAAAAATATTGTTCATAAAGTGATTTGAAGTGGAAAATGGAATGTACTGGAGTGAGACTCGAACCGCGAATGCTCTGACCACTACACTATTGCAGCACTGTTTCAGTTGCATATATCTTGATATTTATTTTCTTGTGCCATTTAAGCTGCAGTATACGTAGCTAAGCAATGGGCAAACTCGCGCACCTATGGTTAAATTTTATCTGTCTGATAAAATAGATAAATTGTTTATATTATGATGTTTTAAATATTGCTCTTATAAACTTGGAGGAGGGTGTTGCTGGGTTTATGCAACCCCCTATGAGCGGTCTCACTCATTGTACTGGGTGAACTGCAGTTCTTGACTGCAGGGGTGTGTATATTGTGAGAGCTCTGCTCTCAGACACAACCCCTGCACTCGTCCACGCTCCATGTCCATTTAGGAGCTCAGGCAGCACGCCTTCATTAATATGCATGACATGCTGCCGTGCTGCTCCTAAATGGTCGCTTCCATCCAGGACTAAGCTAGTCCTGTACGGAAGATTACTGAATCCGGTGAGTGACTAAAATGGTTTCCTTTTTGTTGTAGCCATAGGTGAATTAAAAAAGTGGGTACTATTAGAAATATATTCTAAAAAAAGGCTTAATAGTATCCTCTGTAGAGTCCCAGTTGAAAAACATGCCATTGGGGTAACACCCATTAAAGTTCCAACACTTATTATGTGGTGACCCAAGTAAATATTTCTTCTCTCAGGTCAGCATTACTAAATTTGGAAAAATAGGGTCACAGGCCACCCCCATAGCTACTCCCCTAAGCTGTCAATAAAATTCTCCCTCAAAGTATATGAAGTTGTTTTTGAGCACTAAATCCATACGATCCACTAAATGTTTTATCTCATTGCTGTTTAGTGCTTGTAATCCATCACTGTTAGTCTAAAAAATTCCAATCCTTGGTCATGTGGTACACAAGTGAAAAGATCCACCACATCTATAGTTAAAAAAACAATTTGTCCATTATAATGGGGTGAAGTTCATTTTCTTAAGAAATCCCATGACTCAATAAGGATATATTTGTGCTACTTTAAGATTCCCTTTAACATTCTATCTATATACACAGCCAAGGGATAGGTTTTTGAACTTTGAGTGGTTACTATTAGTCATATCTAAAGGCATACTGCTCAAATAAAAGAGCATTAACAATATTGTCCTTCAGTACTGTAAGCTCATTAATCAATTCAGTAATAACTTAGGGATAATGTTTAAAAATAAAATGCATGAGTTCAAACCTGTGACTTTTGAACATAGTAATAAGTTCTTGGTAATTTTTGTCATTGTATTGAATTCCATTTGGGAATTTAAAAAGTCTAAGGCCCCTTGGGACTCTTCTAACATTTAAACACTCATTTAAGTAAGCACTGTGCACTTGAAGGCTGTGAACGTTATTCAACTTCTTTTCAAATGAGACTAGAAGAGAAGTCAAATTAAGGTAATAGTTACCACTGGATAGTCCTTCATTCACAGTATTAAAAATGAGATCCATATGAACTGGTCAATTTTTAAAACCAATGATACAATATTTAACACAATAGGGTAGGAATATAAAATCTAGCTTAGAAAGAAAGTCTACCAATGTTAGAAATAAGGGACATCGTACAAAGAAATGTGTGTTCTGTAAAGAATACACTTTTATTTTAACAAGAGAACAGATTACCCTTGCACCTAAGTTAACCCTTGTAGAGGGAAACTGGAGTACATCAAGGTTGACATATATTTCCATGTTTGAGAGCTGTCCTTCCTTTTATGTGGGTAAAACAGAAAGAGCAGTAAGTGAAAGGATTTATGAACACAACTATTAAATCAAGAAGAGGAATGTTAACAGTGCTTTATATAATCACATCTTAATATGTAACAAGTTTAAAATAATTCAGATTTGGTATATAGTAAGTAGTTGATGTAGATTGAAGGGGAAGACAATGGGAAAGTCATATTGAATTTCGAGAACTGATGTGGCAATTAAGGTTGAATACAGCCTCTTTGTCAGAGTTAAATGAACATACTTCAATTGATTCTGTCTTGAAACTTGAGAAAATAAATTATAATTGTCAAAGGAAAGTTTGTTTATGTTACCAATTCTTCTGTGATGTCATCTGTTCTAACTAATGTACAACCTTCCAGTGACGGTTTAAAAAAAAAGTTTCATGTGGATGTGCTAATATATTTGTACCCATAGTATGATGGTTTTATTCTTATATCAGCCAATGTATCTGTTATTTTTGAACTGTACTCTTGATCTTTCAACATTCATAACTGGTGTATTTCCCGTTAAATCTTTCTAAACTTTAATTACAGATTGTTAAATTAATTGGGTAGGTGGATTTATAAAAAGTGGTTTCTTGTTTACTAAGTCCTGATGAAGCCCATTTGATAAGATGAAACTGCTTAACTGAACTAGTTTTATTGAGGTTTTGTGCAAGATATTAAATATTTAATTCTTTACACAGAGGTTCAATGTGTGTGCCTTGTCTTTTAATCTGGGAGCTGTTCCTGTTGTTCAGTCTAGATACACAAAATGACTTGGGACATGTTTTGCTTACTGGTTTACATCTGGGCTGCACAGTAATGCATTCAATTTGAGGCTAATATGCATGATACGATGTATGTAAAACCTAGTTTTAGAGACTCAAACAATTTTCATACCCCCCCTTTGCTGCCATAAAATGCTACCTAAATGAACACAAAATTATTCTTAATAATAACATACTTATACAAGAGACAAAAGAAGGCCTGCCCTGCCCCCCCCCCCCACATGCACACATATTAATATCAATCTCTCACCTGTAGTGAATACATTCATCTATTTAATACCTGGATTGGGGAATGGTCAGCTTGTTTTTTATATGATAGTTTAAGGGGGGCAACATTTTAGCTAATATGGGAGATTGCTACATCAAATGAATACAGACCATGTTTCTTTTTCTTTCAGCTTTTCCCGGTTAGGGGTCACCACAGAGGAACTCCGGTCCGCTAATGATTGGCAGTCGATTTTTATGGTGCTGAGGTGCCAGCCCAATGCCCAACCTTTAATGAAGGCACATCCATTCACACATGTCTTTCGAATGCCACTCGACCGCAGGGAGGATATGCAGACTCCATACAGAAGGTGCTCCAGCGGAGAAGAAAAACTGTTAACAACAACTTTTAACTTATTAATGAGCTGTTTCCCATAGGGTTTGTTTTCATCAGGTTCTATTTGCCTATTGTGTGACTTTGACCAAGACACTTAATCTTAATAATACCTAGGCTGCACCTGCAAAAGGTCTGTAGTGATCAGTGTACTACCTCAGTAAACATATTAATTGTAGAATAGTGTGTGCATGTTGTACCTTTAAGAAGAGTTTCAAGGTTGGCACGTGCATATAAATAGCAAGCACATGCCAGCTTCAATGCCATGTTGTGAGTACAGCCAGAGAGTGAGCATGTATGAGTGTAATAGCTAGTTTGCTTATAAGTTTATCTAAGTTAAAGTTATTAAGCCTCAGTCTTGATGTGTTTGCACATAATAAAGCTGCTTGAGCAGAACCCACAAAGACTCGTCTAATTTATCCTGAAGGGACGAGCGACACTAATTAACTAAATAAATAATCAGATAGTACTCCCAAAATACCCCTGAAAAGTGGCACTTGTGTCCAGTGGGATTGCCTAATTAACAAATGAATAAAATAAAAAAATAAAATAGATTAGTTATATTCAGGAAAATAAAACATTATCACAAGCATGTTAGATTTCAGTTAGTCATTTATCAGCAAGTACCTTTATCATTTAAAACCACTCCTTTCCCTGTTGTTTCTAAGCGATGTGAGAGTCATAGCAAAACTTCAGACTGCCCTCCTTCCCTGCATACTGTACCCTATCCTGAAACACTGGCATGTATTTCAATATCCCAGCAGTGGGCTGTAATAAAAACAGAGTGGCGATTGTGAAAAATTCTACACTCAACATAACTAATATTCCAGAATAACAGTAACCTAGCAAAGTCACATAGCTAGTATCCTGTTGTCTCTGTGAGTAGTCCACATTTACTTTATTTTGATAAAATGATTGTTTTGTACATTGCATTAGACAGAGCTAGATAGATATATAGATAGAGGTGACAGAAAGAAAGACAAATATTTGTTAGTTAATTCCATTTGTAATGGGGATGCCATCAGATTATAGGCTTAATGATTATTACTAAATATTTTTTGGATTTAAATATTTCAGCAAACCTTGGTTTGTCAAATATGTTGCACATTTATTTATTTATTAATTATTTATTTTGTATTTGTTGACCATGTTAGTCTGACTGGGCAGATGCCTTTTTTAGTGGAGACCTGAGAAGAAAAGCTCCATAAAATACACAGATTATATAAAATGACAATAGTATTAGTATTGTCACATACAATTACATACATAGAATACAATTGCTTTGATGCTTGCATATTTACAAATGACATATTTGCATAATATAATGTGGACAATAGAAATTAAGTAGTAAAGGTATTGAATACAGTTAATTCTCATGCATAATCACAGTACAATTATTTAGATGCTTATGTACAGTATATATGTGGTAAGAGGTAGGATCGGGATAAAGTATAACATCACTTCAGGGCAGAGAGTCTGTAGAACTACTTTTTGGAACAAGCAAAGGATTGAAAGGAAATTAGACAGCAGGGAGGGGAGGAAAAAGTACAGGACTAAAAGGGGGGTTAGTTGTAGTAGAGTAGAGCGGAAGATTAAGTAGGGCCATAAGTGCTTTCATCATGGTTCAGTTATATATCTATCACATGACCAAGCTCTTTTATAAAAGATCATTTTATTGTGATGTTGATAGATTTGTACTGATGAAGAAGCAACAGGGCATCAAAACCAGTTTATATGTTTTACACTGGAATATTATTCTAATAAATTGCATTTACACACATATATAATGTGGAGCTATGATTATTGATTTGCTGATTATTTTGGTAATCTGCACAGCAACCCACATTATTCATTATATGCTCTTTTCATGAACTCTTTTATAGTCTACAATATTCCTAATGTTTTCAAGTTAATGGTTAGTCCATGTATTTCTGTCAATGAGCAGAACATCACTAAGTGTTTCATTCTTTATTAAAACATATATGCTAATAAGTTTTAAAAAATGTATGACCTGTACATTGGCACCTTGAGTGGAGAATGAACATTCTCCAGCAGGTTGTTAATCTACAAGTAATGCCCAATGAAAAATGAGTCTGCTGCTTCACAGCAGCATATTAAGCTTATGTGGAACTCAGACTAAAAGTAACCTAATGACCACCACTATTTTGCATACTCTGTAAACAGCACATCTGCTGTTTAATGAGGGTAAAGATAAAAAACAAAACACTAAAAAAAATAGAAAAGCATGTGTGTATGTATGTGTGTTTGCGGTGAGGTCTGCGGTGGGAGTGACGGATGTGTTTAAGGTGGAGGTGGGATTACATCAAGGATCAGTTCTGAGCCCTTTCTTATTTGCAATGATGATGGACAGGTTGACAGACGAGATCAGACAGGAGTCCCCATGGACTATGATGTTTACAGATGACATTGTGATCTGTAGTGAGAGTAGGGAACAGGTGGAGGAGACCCTGGAGAGATAGAGATATGCTCTAGAGAGAAGAGGAATGAAGGTCAGCAGGACTAAGACAGAATATGTGTGTGTGAATGAGAGGGAGAATAAAGGAATGGTGAGGATGCAAGGAGTAGAGGTGACAAAGGTGGTTGAGTTTAAATACTTGGGGTCAATAGTTCAGAGTAACGGTGAGTGTGGAAGAGAGGTGAAGAAGAGAGTACAGGCAGGATGGAGTGGGTGGAGAAGAGTGTCAGGAGTGATTTGTGACAGACGAGTACCAGTAAGAGTGAAAGGGAACATCTACAAGAGGGTAGTGAGACCAGTTATGTTATATGGGTTGGAGACAGTGGCATTGACAAAAAGGCAGGAGTTAGAGCTGGATATGTCAGAGTTAAAGATGTTAAGATTTTCACTGGGTGTAACGAGGGTGGACAGGATTAGGAATAAGTATATTAGCGGGTCAGCCCAGGTTGGAAGGTTTGGAGACAAAGCCAGAGAGGCAAGATTACGTTGGTTTGGACATGTGCTGAGGAGGGATGCTGAGTATATTGGGAAAAAGATGCTAAGGATGAAGCTACCAGGTAACAGGAAAAGAGGAAGGCCTAAGATAAGGTTTATGGATGTGGTGAGAGAGGACATGCAGGTGGTTGGTGTGACAGAGCAAGATGCAGAAGACAGGAAGAAATGGAAACAGATAATCCGCTGTGCCGACCCGTAACGGGAATAGCTGAAAGAAGATGATGATGTGTGCATGTATGTGTGTGTGTGTGTGTGTGTGTGTGTGTGTGTGTGTGTGTGTGTGTGTGTGTGTGTGTGTGTGTGTGTGTGTGTGTGTGTGTCGGGTGTGTCTGTGTGCACGTGTGCACATGTGTGTGTGTGTGTGTGTGTGTGTGTATGCACGCATGAAGTGAGAGTGAGATTAATCAAGCATCGCTAAGCAGCGCATTTACTATTTAGCGAGTGTAAAAGTCAAAGAAACATAAAAAAGAAAGAAAAGTATGTATGTGTGTGTCTGTATGTGCATGTGTGTTTAGGTTCTGTCGGCGTGTGTGAGTATGTCCATGCTTGTGTGCATGAAAGCAGAAGTGTGTGTGTGTGTGTGTGTGTGTGTGTGTGTGTGTGTGTGTGTGTGTGTGTGTGTGTGTGTGTATATGTGTGTTTGAGAGAGAGAGAGAGAGAAAAAAAGTGAGTGTGAGATTAATCAAACTGCGGCAGCAACATTTAAGAGGTTTGCATGCCTCTCTACCTCTTAGTTCAAGAAATCTTGTTAAAGTCTGAAATAAAGAGGGGGACAAAGGTTAGAAAATAGGAACAAATGTTGTGGTTATAAAATTACAAAGTTGCTTGGATAATAGGATTTGTACTAGCATGCATTTACTGTAGTGCAAGTGTGTTTCTGTGTGTGTGTGTGTGTGTGTGTGTGTGTGTGTGTGTGTGTGTGTGTGTGTGTGTGTGTGTGTGTGTGTGTGTGTCTGTGTCAGAGAGAGAGAGAGAGAGAGAGAGTGAAATCAATCGACCACTGACAGCAACAGCAGTTAAGAGTCATGCATACCTCTTAACCTCTTAGCTCAAGAAATCTGGATAAAGCTTAAAATAGCAGAGTACCAAGGCTCAAAAATAGGGACAGATTTTAAACATTACTCTTATAAAATTACAATGTTTCTTGAATAACTAGATTTGTGTTAGCATTTATTTTCTTAAGGAAATAAAGTCTGAAACTCAAATGTATGTCATTATTTAGTTACTTCAATCCCCAATAACTGGCAATAAACCACACATTTTAGGAGTAAGAGACCAAAAATGTGAAGTAAATATTCAACACCATCTACAAATACTACAGCAAGTTTTAAACTTTAGGAGTGAAACTATTTTACATAAAAATATATAAAAAAAATATAGTAATAAAAAATAAATTAGTAAGTAAAATACAACAATATTACTGACAGCCCATTCTCTAAGAAGAAGAATGCTCTCCAGGATGTGTGCTACTTTGTAAATAATGCCCTTCCAGGGATGTAGAGGCCCTCTGCCTGTGACATTGGGCCTCATAACACCGCTGGAAAGGCATAGTCACAATTAAGCAGTGAAATAGGCCTCCTGTTATCATGATTCTCTGTGTCTTTCCCTTTACATTAAATTATTAATTAATTTTAAGTTAGTAAACATAGTTTCATAGTTTAGTACTAGGCTATCTGCCCTGGGGCATTTGTAAGCCTAGCCATAGTGATGTGGCTTTCGCCACCCCATGAACTAGTACATAAATGCACAGAATAGATTTAGAATACTGTGCCTCTGTCTAGTAGTGACATAATGATGGTCCCCTTATATAATATAAGTAGTTTACTGTGCCCCTGTCCAGCAGTGACACAGATGTGACCCCTGGGGTAAACTTACGATCTCCCATCCACTCATCAAGATTTCACTTGAAGAGAGTCAGTGAGGGGCTCTGCCTAACATGAACTGGGATCTTGTTCCAAAGCATGGGAAGCCTCTGGGTTATGAATCTATCCCTCCAGCATGTCCTATTCATACTTGTCCCGAGGTTTAAGTCTTTAGCTCTCGTGGTCCTGATGGATTTGGATTTTTTGAGGTGGAGCATGTCCATCAGATCCTGATTGGGCATGGCCTTGTACGTCAGGCAGAGATCACCTCTGAGCAGGCGGTATGCTACTGAATAGAGCTGGAGTTTCTTTAGTCTGGCAGAATAAGACATATGTTGGAGACCCTTGATCCTCTTGGTGAGGTACTTTTGTGGTCTCTCCAGCTGTTGCAAATGCTGGGTGAGGTACATACCAAATGGGGCATTGTACTCAATCATGGGTCTGATGAGGGAGGAGTATAGGGGTACAATGACATCCTTGGATCTGGATGTGAATCCCTTCATGATGAGGTGTGCAAGGTAGAATGTTTTTCTAACCACTTTGGCAACGTGGGTGTCAAATGAGAGGTCACTGTCAACTTGGGTCCCTAGGTCTCTGATTACTTTTTCTGTACTCAGTGGGTTGCTGTCTATGTGATAATTTGTGAGTACTTTGTTTTTCCCAAAGGGGATGACTATACATTTTTTGGCATTTAGTTTAAGGCCGTGACTCCGGCACCAGCTGTCCGTTTCTGTGAGGCCTTTTTGTAGGATGTATGTGTCCGCTGGTGTATCGACTATGGCGCCTAGTTTGCAGTTATCTGCGAACTTTGTCAGCCACAACCCTCCCATGTTTGCTTTAACATCTGAGAAATAAATGCCGAACAAGAGGGGTCCCAGGACAAATCCCCGTGGAACACCGCTTGTGACTGGCTTTGAGTCTGACATTGCTCCAGCGATTTTAACTTTATGGGTTCTGTCCTTTAGCCAGTTTGCAACTCATCTAGTGACATAATGGTTTACGTTTAAGCTGTTGAGCTTATCTATAATGCCTGAGTGGGGTATTGTGTCGAAGGCCTTAGCCAAGTCCAGGTAGGCTGTATGGACTGCTTTACCCTCATCAATGGCTCTAGTGACTGTTTTGAAAAAGTCAACCAGGTTCAAAAGACAGGATCTGCCCTTTACAAAGCCGAACTGGGTGGGGTCAAGTGTCTGTAGGTCTCCTATGTCTCTGTTTATGAGTTCCATAATGATTCTTTCCATAGCTTTGCAGACCAGGCCGGTTAAGCTTATGGGGCGGTAGTTCCCAGGGTCTGTAGAGGTACCCCCTTTATGGAGTGGGACCACTGTTGCTGTACTCCAGTGTTCAGGTACATATCCTGAAGTAAGGCTAAGGTTAAAAAGCATTTTTATGTGTGGGTTTAGCTCCTCTTGGAGTTCATGTAGCACACAACCCGGGATACCATCAGGTCCCATTGATGCTGTGTTTTTAGCTTTGTTGAGGGCGGTTCTCACTTGGACATCTGAGATGACAGGGGGATTACATTCAGCTGGGATAAGTATTTCTTCTTTTGGGGGTGAGGGAGGGGAGAAATTTGCACTGAACCTGTCAGCCAGAATGTTGGCAATATCTGTGGGGTTCAGTGTATTTTTTGTTGTTGTGAACTAACTCTGAGCATATCTGAGGGTTTCCGCCCAGGTTTATAACATAGCTGAAGAATGCTTTGTGGTTATCTTTAGTGTCCTTAGTGATTTTTCTCTCAAAGTTGGCCTTGGATGTTTTTATGAGAGAACATAGTTTTCTGCTAATATTGATCAGAGATGTCTTCCCTTTATGGGATTTTGCTCTGTCGTGCAGTAGCTTCCTTCTTTTGTTATACAATTTGTTAATGGCTGAGGTCCACCAGACAGGACGCTTGCCTTTGGTGGAGAGGGACTTGGATTTATTTGGGATTGCATGATCCATGCATTCTTGGAGATGTCCATAGAAAGCATTTGTGAAGGATTCGGCATTGTGGGATGTGGTATCCACTGGCTCAGTGGGCTTAAAAGATACCATCTCAGTCTTAAGAAGAGTGAAGTCTGCTTTTGAGAAGGTTTTCACTGTGGTCTTTTGTGCTGGGGGTGGAGGTGAGATGTGTATATCCAGGGTGATTAGTTTGTGGTCAGATCTCACTAGTGAGGGTATACCTCCGGTGTGGAGCATTTTGTCCCCATGTTTGTGATGATCAGGTCTAGTATATTATCTCCCCTAGTGGGAGAGGTGACTAGTTGTTCCAGTGCATTTGAATTTATGAATTCCAGGAACCTTTGGGCTAGGGTGTTAGGGCTAGAATAATGTACCCAATCTATGTTTGGGTAGTTGAACATAGATAACAAGATTGTTTCACAGCACCTACAACATGTATAACTTACAGTATTCAACTGAAACTCATTCATAAACTTTCTCCAAAATATTTAATTATGTTTACTTTTCAAAGTGCAATCCTTGGAATTCAGAAACAAGCCCACTGCAGGTGCTAAGAGCTGTGCCCAAAAGGAACTATTTCTCCGATTTTGGGAAATGTGATTCAGAGACATATTAGCCACAGAGAGGAAATATATGATCATCAGCTAATCTGCATATCTCTGAAATGTGTGGAGTTACAGCTAGTGCTAATTATTACTTTTTTGTAAAAAAGTTACCTCCAGCCTTAATACCCATCTTCTAGTTTAAGAAAATTACCTACATAGGCCTAGACCATCTACTATAAAACATAACCCTGAATACACCCTCTAGTGCAGACAACTGACTCCCTTGGTTTATATCACTCTGCAAAGACTTCCTTACCCCACCTCTTCTCCATATTTATAACCTCTACTTATACAATGCCAGGCATATGGAAAACTGCTTGTTAAACCCCCTCCCAGACAGCCTCAGCCAGAAAATGACTCCCACTCAGTCCTATCTACATCCTCCTACAATACATGAAAAACTAATCTACAACCATCTGTCCACTTACATCCAATAATACCACCTTCTCACTCTTAAACAGCATGTATTGTGGACTAGCCAAAGCCCAATGACAGCATTATGGTCACTTACAGAGATCTTTCTCAACATGGATAAAGAAGCCTTTCAGGAACTCTCTTCATTGACCTTATCTGTTGATATTTTTAACCACTTTCGGCTTTTTCACTCTGCAAGAAATTGGGGTTAGCCCCAATGCTGTCACCTGGTTCCAACATGTCTTAACAAAAAGATGTTTCAGAGTCAAAACAGGCTTATCCCTATCAGCTCCAGCACTCCTTACCAGAAGATTGCTTCAGGTATCCTACTCACCCCACTGTTGATTTCATTCTTTATTAACAAGCTGCCCTCTGATCTCCCTAACCTTCCTATTACTCTTTATGCAGATGACATGGTTATTCTTTGATTTTGTCACTGACATTCAGTTGTTCAAACCCAGCTACAATCTGACCTCCCTCCCGTAATTCTTGGCTAAATAACCATAAGCTACTCCTAAACCCTTCCAAAAAAAAAAAAAACGTATATTTTGAACCTCACAAAAGCTGAAAAAAAAACTCTAAAAATCTCAACAATGCAGATCTCAATGGCTCCTCATTAGAAACAATGTCCTTTTAATAGTTAGGTTTATGACTAGACCAGTCACTTAACTTACAAAGCTACATTGAAAATACCAGTAAAAAGATCAGTTCTCTATTATTCTGGTCCTGGAATATATCTTCCTTTCTCTCCAGACCAGCTAGAGCTGCAACATGCAAAGTAGTCCTCCTTACTCATTTTGAACATGGGCTTCCCATCATAAAACTCATCTACTCTAGAGTCCATTGAAAACAAAATCTGCCAATTCAGCTCAAATTCCTCCCCCCGAAACACCACTGCATTATCATCTCCAAAGCCAAATCGCTCCTAGTCTCCTACAGAGCTGAACTACTCTTAGAGTCTCTTCTTTTCAAACTAATTCTGTCAAGTGCCTTTCCATCTTTTGCTGCCAAACTCCATAATAAAACTACACAACATCAGCAACCCCTCCCAATTAACTCCCTCATTCCAAACACCCCAAACCAAACTGCACTGCTCTGAACATTCCTACTCCATTCTTGCACTCAAACTCTGGTAATCCCTCATCCTCATCTAAAAGAAGTCTCCTCTTCCCCCACAGTCCTAGCTGAACCCAAAAAGCACTTCCATCAAAAATCTGACTGCATGTGCTTTCCCACAGGACACATATCCTAACTCCCTCCTTATCTGCATCATTACTTTTTCTTTCCATCTGTTCTCATCTGCTTCTTCTCTCTCATATTTACTACTACAATCAATTCACATTTTCTCGTCTGTCAATAATATTTACATGCTTGTATTTATCAATTGTCTTTGGTATTTTCTACCTTCTGTGATTACTCTGTTCTGTTTTATTGTTTTGTGAATTTATTCATCCAGGCTGTGCCTGCAAATGGTCTATTATGATCAGTGTACTATCCCTGTAAACAAACTAAATAACAAATAAAAAAAAGCACCTCATCTTTCACTCTCCCACACATATGTACACATTCAAATATGCACAAAAACACATACATACATACACAAAAACACATGTGCACACACAAATGCACACACACACACACACACACACATCACCAGACCTCTTACCTTAACTTTATTTTACAGAAAGCCTCTGATGTGTCATCTTATTTTCTCCTGCCCCTTGTAAATCACAGAATATTGCCATCAATCAGTAATACTGGGCATAAGAGTTTCATTCTTATTATTATTGCTCAGAAAGTCAGTTGTGACTCCACAACTACTGCACTATTAAATTTGTAAGCGGCTTGGACTAAAAAAAAGTAATGTCTTTCAGCTTTTCCTGGTTAGGGGTCGCCACAGTGGAATGCTGGTCTGCTTATGATTGGCAGTAGATTTTTACATTGCCAAAGTGCCAGCCCAACCTTCAATGAAGGCACATCCATTCACACACACACCTACCTGCATGTCTTTAAATATCACTTGACTGCAGGGAAGACATGCAGACTCCACACATAAGGTGCTCCAGCCAAAAATCAAACCAGAGACCCTCTTGCTGTAAGGCGATAATGCTAACCACTGCACCATTGCAGCCTCCTTGTAAGTGGCTTGGACTAATTTTTAAAAAATCTTGCTGGTATCACGTAGTGTTCCAGCAGACTTTGTTCAGATGTCTTGAGCATGGCCATTGAGAGGTATGGCAGCCACTCCCCCACACCGACACACAAACCCATCTCTCTTAACTGTCACCAAATCTACAGAATGTCTCTGATTTTGCCTTATACCTGCCCTGTGCCTCATAACGGATGTTACATTACAGTTGGTCATTAATAACAGAAACTGGAATTTCATAATTCTTATTATTACAAAAATGCTTTCAAATGCAAGAGCTGTACTGTAGCACAGAGAAATAAATCACTGTTAATGAGATGCTTCCTGAGCCAAGGGCACAATGTTTGAAGTGTTTTTTCCTGTTGTTCTTTAATTAATTAATTAATTAAGTAAGTAATTAATTTTTAATAATTCCCAGTAATATTTAAAGAGTATCCCTGGTGTCTAGTGTTAGCACAGAGAGCTAAAGCTATGGCTAGATAAGGAGTTCCTTTCTGGGCCAGACTTTCAGAATTTGATCCCTGGTTCTTAATTTTTAAATGAGTTTGGCTTATAGTTAACAAGTAGCACTAGTGTCTAGAATTACTACCCACATATCTTACATCTTTTTTGCTGCAAAACCTGTTATTCTATTAACTTCTTAAGTGATTTAGGATGATATTTCAAATCATTGGTGTCTTGTTACCCTCCCAGCTACCCATACATCTCTCATGCTGCAAAATTGCTGGTGTATTAAGCTTTTAAATGACATTACAGTAATAACTATATTTCCTTGGAATATTGCAAGATTTGTGCGTAAGTGTAAGAGAGTTTAGTAGTAAAACAGCAATACTTCCCCCTACACACACACACACACACACACACACACACACACACACACACACATAGACTCCCTCACCAATTTGCCTACACACACGTACACACGCACACACTCACACACACACACACACACACACACACACACACACACACACACACACACACACACGTACGTGCACACACACACATGCACGCACACACACACTCTCACACACACACACACATAGACTCCCTCCCCAATTTTCCTACACACACACACACACACACACACACACACACACACACACACACACACACCACTAGCAGTCTACTAAATTCTCTTCAGCTTACCACTAATGCAATTCCACCTACAATGAGTAATGGGAGAATGCAAACTTTTGGCCCAGTTAATTAACTCAACCAGCCAAGCTAACTTGTACAGCTGATAAATGCTCTGAATCACTCAAATGCATAAATGCCTTGCCTCATACATTTCTGGGAGAGAACACATAGGCTGCTTCCCTGGAATGTCTCATTGGCATATAGCTGGGCCAAGGAGATGGCCAATGGCAGTAAACCTACAGAAAGGGCAGTAGCAGCCTGAGTAAGAGCCTGAGTAAGGGCTTACCACAGGTCGTAACCTCAGTGATAAACCCTTTCTGAATCCAGCCATTGTTTTGTTTTCTTCCTTATTGCATTCAACACATTTCCGTTCCTCTTCTAGTTTATATTTCTTTTTACCTTTTACTAGTAATTTATCCAGCAAAATTCTCTACATAAAATCTTCTGCCTCATAAAACTTCCTTTAATTCTTTCCATAGATATACCAAATAATATTTTCCATGACCATATTATACCATTCCTTCCTATTTCCATCCATTTTTGTTAAACTTTAGCATCCATAACATAACTTTATATTCATGTCCTTTCCCTTCTCTCTTCCTTCTTACCACTTCTTTTCTTCTCCCATTTTTTCATACCTCTTCATGCTTCACATATAACATTTTCCTGCCATTTTTTTTCTCTCTCCTTTACATTCCTTTTTACCCAAAAACAGATGCCTAGATGATAATATACTACATGATTCTTTTCATCCATATCTGCTTTTTCTCTTTAAAATAAATAAAAAAAGACACATGTTCAAAGGATATCCTTGTTTAAATCTTTTATAAATTCTAATTTTCCTTCCCTACATCTATTTACCATAACTTTCAGCCAGTATTTTTCATAATGCATTCTTATAACATTCACTGCTTTTCCAACAATCCTGTATGCATCTAATATCTTCCACATTTCCTTATGACTCAACCTATCTAATGCATTTGCTGCATCACGTTACTATCTTTACCTTCTTGTTTTGTTTCAAAATCATACCTACCACTTCTTTTACCATTACAAACATTTCTTTTACCTCTCTTCACATCTCTTCCTTTTGCACAAAAAAAACACATCTCCTATAACTTTGTCAAATCCTTTCTACATCTTTTGTTGCATTATTGCCATGGAAATGCTAGAAAACGTGTTTCCTAATATTATCGGCTACCATTTTTTCCATATAAATGTAATCACACCATCATCTTCTTTTATACTTTCCTCAAACTACTCTTTTAATATTTTAATGAACACACTTTTTTCACTTTCATCCATTTTGTTATACCCATAATTAGATAAATCCAGCTCTGTTATTATGTCCTCTTTCCTTCTCTTATAAATTCATCCAATTATTCTATTTTAATTTTCTCTTTTAAACGTTTCTTAATATTTCCAGATATTTTACATTCCATTTTCTCCTACTTATTTTTTCATGCATTCTACTTATAAAATTTTCAAGCACCTCCATAATTTCTTCCAATTTATAGTTTATACAATCTTCTTTGTCTAAAGTAGCATCCATATTCCTTTCCCTTCTCTTGCTTTTAACTTCTTTCTTTAGAAAAGATAGAACTTTCTTTTTGCTCCTTCTAAAAATTGTCTGTAGATTGTATTTTCTATTTCTATTATTCTCTCACTGCCTTGCTCTATCCCTTTTTATACTTGTTCAAAGTGTCTTCATATTTCATGTTACCACTTCTTTTCATTGTGTTCTCATTTCCTAACAAATCTTTTATACTTTTCCTCATAGAGCACCCAGCAATATATCCAGTTTTCCTAGTGCACTCTCCTTGTTATATGTTCTTTCCATAATTGTCTATGCTCATCCTTAATTTCATATGTTTTGCTATCCTCATCAGTTTAAATTTGTATTATTTTTACTGCCTTTATTATATCTCAATAATCTCCTTCTCTAGCCTTACTGCTCTGTGATCTGAAAATTCAGTCATTTTCACCCCATCCCTGCTTTTATATCTTTTGAATATATCTCAGAATCTATTCATTTTTAAGAAGTCCTCTTCTGTATGACCAAATCCTTATTTTCTTATATTCAGTCCTCCACATTTTATTAGATCTTTCATTGCCTTAATATCTTGTGTTATTTCTTTCTTCTTTCCTTCATTATGTTACAGTTAAAGTCTCCCAATATAATTATTGGCATATTTATCATTATATACCTATTTGTTTCTCCAAACATCTTTTTCTTTTCATACACACTTGCATTTGCATGTATCACTATTAGTCTGATACTAATTTCCCTTCGTTCATTATCATATATTACCACCTCCCCAAGTACTACTACTGCTGCCATATCTAATGCTTTTATATCCTTGTTTCTTCTCAGAATCACTGTCCTTGGTAATGTCTCATTTCCCACTGATCATGCAATTTTCTTTCAACATATTGTCTGAAATATTATTCTTTTTCCATCTTCTCTCACCTTATATCCAGAAAATATATCACATCCATACTCAGTTTCTTGCAACACTCGGTCATTAACACACTCCTGATATCATTCTTTTTTATCAAATATCTTTTTATTTTGATTTCAGAAATAAAATGTACATTTCTTAGTTGAAAGCAAAACATGACCGTGTTTTTACAGAGTATCACATGAGCAAGTATCTTCCTTACTATTATTTAAAAAAAAGAAATTTAAAGAGAAAAAGAAAGAGAAAACAAAAAGAAGGAAAAATCTATCTATACTTATGTACATATATACAAAATACAGTGCTACTGCTGCCTACCACAGAAACTTATTTGGGTCAATAAAAGGCCTTTTTCTGCTAGCAACGTAAAAACGTCAGACACAAAGTTAGCAGAAACCAACTCTCTATGGGTGTTTCAGAAAGACTACCCTGTAGTGCCGGATGTACAATGAAAAAAAGAAATTTACTGTGTTCTTCATTCTTTACTTAATCTCCCAAAATAAGACCAAATAAAAGTTTCCAGTAATTCTGATAATATCTTTGTTTGTTGATGTTACCTGTATAAAATTTGTGTGAGGTTATGGATTTGAGGGCTAAATTTTTGAATTCTTTCCAAGTGAACTTGGTTCGATCCAACCAGTTTTTGGTTATGTATAATTTAATTAGTAATCAAATGGTAATAAGCATGCGACATTTCAGCTTAGATAGCTTGAGGTCAGTAATGTGAAGGAATTTCTGATATCATTCCATGTACTATTTACATTTAATGCCAATATTCCTATATCCTCTTTTTCTTTTCATAGCACCTTTTTTACTTCCACATTTTTATTTTCTCTCTCTTCCCCTAACCCATCCCTAATTGATTTTCCATTATTTCTTATTGATCTTCCCTTGTCTTCAACTTTCCTTCCTCTCCTTCATCAGTTTTTAATAGTGTATATTTATTTTACCTTGTGAGTGAGACCTCTTTGTCTGCACACTCCCCTTCTTCGTTTACCCCATCCTTTTTAGCATTTTCTGCATTTTCTTCTTATATCTTCAGTAACATTTTTTCTTCTTCTCACAAAGGTAGGTCAAGCCAGAAATGTCCACTGTCATTTCATTTTCTACATACTGGTTTACAATTTCTGGCAGTATGCTCCCTCTTCCCACATTTGCCGCAACATTTGTTATAAGCTTGTACCAAATGTGTGGTTTCTCCACATAGAAACAATGAAGCTTCAGTTTGCCCCAATACCTAACCATGCCATTTTTCTCATTTAACATTAATATGTTTTGTAAATACTGTATGTTATCTTCATTGTCATTCTTTGTTACCAATACTTATAAACTTCTTGTCCAATCCTTTCTTTCATCATACACTGCACTTGTTAGCATGATGTACTTTACTACAAACAAAAAATAATTCTTAATTTGGATTCTATATTTGATGTTCTTAACTATACATTTAAGTACATGTTTAAATTCTGAAACAGAAAAAAATATTTCCATGGGGATAGCATAATTTTTTCTCCATTTCATTCATAATGTGTTGTACTAATAAATCCATTTTACATGTCCTCAAAAGTCTTCATTACCTAAGGGAATTAATGTTTTTATGTCTTTTAAATCAAAACTCAGTGTAAAGATACGATTATCCATAATGTCCTACCTGTGTGAGGGGTGCAAAAGTATATGAAAAAGCACTCAAGGCAAAATGCTGGTGTTAATATGAATGATCGGGGCACTAATAATTAATCATTATTTCCTCAAGAAATGCCACGTGGTCTGAAAAATCTTGAAAAGGAAGTATAACATAGACAGGATATAATGAATTTCATCTAAATGATGGTACTAAGGAGTCAAACTTTCCTATTTTGAGAATCTGTCTCCAACTCATCCTGTGGGATACTCAGGTATTCTCAGGAAAGCTACAGATATGATTGTTGTACTGTGTCTCAGGCTTCCCAGGATATTCTTTCTGTGATCGGAGTCTGGTTTACCTCCTGAGAGAAGAACACTGGTAGCATCTTCATTAGATGCTCAGACCACCTCTATTGACTCCTCTCATCCCACAGGAGCAGCCACTCTACTCTAAGATTCTCCAGAACTGCTGAACTCCTACCTCTGTCATGAACAATGATGCTAACAACCCCTTGAAGGAATGTCTTTTCTATTGATTATATGAATAATCTCATCCATAAATTGTGACTACCCAAAGCATGTGATTAGAACTGAGGGTGTGTTGTAAACTGATTAATAAACTGAGAGTAGCATCCATTCATTTTGCACTTGTTTCACCACTACAGACAGATGCAATTCCTACAGCAATGCTACCACTGCACCCATCCACTATTTAGTTCTCCAACCTTGAATGCCCAAAACCAAAAAATATGTAAACTCCACCACTTCAAGTAGCCACTGCATTCTCACCTGCTTAGAACTATCTGCTAGTTTATAAAAGTGAATCATAACATCTGATCTGGCTGTGCTAATTCTCATCCCGCCCATTTCACATTCAGCAGGAACTTGCTTCAGTATATACCAGAAATACGACTGAAAGGAGGTCATTGTTTATAAATAACAAAGATGCAGGCTAAGTGTCCCCAAACTGTATGCTCTCCAAATATCCTCTATGTCTTGAAATAATTTCCTTAAAAAACTTGGAAAACAATGGAACCAAGACACCCTTGATGGAGTTCTATGCCCATAATGAATGTATTCAGTTTAATGCTGAGAACAATAGATGTCATGATGCTCTGAGATAAAACTCTGCTTGTCACCCACACAAGCTGGGATAATTTTATGACCTGGGCACTAGAAGAGCTATCTGGGAAGGGTAAAAATTAGCATCCACTTTTAGTTCACTCTTTCTGGGTGGGAGGAAGGCAGCCTGACCTACTGTATGGCTGATATTCAGAGAGAATGGATGTTATACATGCAGCAAAAATAACTGAGACATGGGTGCCCCCCAAACTGTAAGTACGAGCACAGCAACTAAATTTGGTTCATGCACAATAGCATGCATCAGTTATGGAGGCAGCACTGTGGGATCTGTGACTGCCAGGCTGCCAAGAACCAATGGAGGTTAGGGTGAGTGGATAAATCAGACTGCTTCCTATACCTCGGAAATAAGGAAATCATTTCTGGATCATTGCATGATTGATGGTGAGTTGCCAGAGTGAAGAGGAAGGAGAAACATAGAAGAAAAATGTTAATATCAGTAATACTGTCACAACTTTAACTCTGCAATTGTGTCTATGTGACATGTAGTAATGGCCATGTCAGCACATACAGTTGTAGCACCTCCCTAAGATATTCAAGATTATATGATCATTTACACTTTCAGGGCCCATAATGCACATATAGACCATACTAGCAAAGTCCTACAATCTGTAAAACATCCAAACAAGATTTTCTGCACTGCAAAACTGCTACAGTGGTATTCACACTGCTACTTCTGAATTAGAAGTTCATCTACCAGGCAAAGTATCCTTTCCAGCACTGTGTTATGGGCTTTCCCAAGGAGGATTAGGAGCATGAAAACTTTATGGTCAGGATATATCCTTCTCTCCTATTTTTGAAAATGCAAACCCTTGATCCTAATTTATCAGTCCAAGTGAACTGTTCTTATTTCTCATGCAAAACTCAAAAATCATGATAAGCAAAACACAAAACACCCCACAACATCCAGATGCTTTGGTATTTCTAGATATATCTTAACCACTCCTGCATCTTTGCCACCAGTGAGTTTTTAAATTGCCACAGTAGCATTTTCTTTGGGAATCTGCCAATTGCTTCAGGTTCCAATTTCTAAGAAGAGTGCATGTCAATTACATTCAACAGTTCCCAATGTGGTCTTTCCAGCTGCTGACAATAACTCACTTGAGATCAGTGTTTTTACACCCTTCCTGAGCATTGCTACGCATGTTCTCCTCTCATTTAAATTGTCACATGGCATGGTGGACTGTAGATATCTGCAAACGTCTTGTAATCTCTAATCTGTTCTGACATTTATTGGATTATTACTCTTTATTAAAAGTTTGATATTTGAGGTTGCATTTTATCTGCATATTGATATATATTTTGTTTAGTATATGCGTAGCTGTCATTCCTTACTTTAATTATTTAACATGTACTTGTTTATGTTTTATCTGTTTTCTAAAGGGCTTTGTGATAAAGCACTAAATACGTGTTGAGCTAAGGTGAGGTCATCCAAAACCCATTCTCTGTAGCCTCATAGCCACAGAAAACTGCATCCATATTTAGACCTTAATTTCAGAACCTATTGCAGCTCCTGCCTTACTGAAATGACAGCAGCTAGAAGTCATATTTGGAGACTGCATTACTAACATTGCATGTAAGTTTTTTTCTGTTCTTTACTTAATATCTTCCATTGCCATCAGTGTCACTCAGAAAGTTCTTGGCTTACCACCAGGGCAAGCACCATCCACCAGCTCTTTGCCTCCACTTCAAATACTGAAGCCATGTAACAGATCTATTCAGGCTATATATACCCAGTCTGTTCTATGGAAGAACATTTTCCAGATATGGAAAATCAACATAGCTTGCACAGCAGCATCGACTAGGTGGTCCCGTAGCACTCTAACTGCATGTTTTGGTTTTCTAGGTATTTCCAGCTACTGTGAAGGCCATCTGATCTAACTGATCACTTGGTGGTGATACATTGATTACTTAGCACCTATCTTGATGTGACAGCACAAAACATAGAGCCTTAGATTTGATAAGAGAGATTCAGTATCAGTCATCCATCTCTGGATGAAGGGACTCTGATACCAAGCAAGCTTCCTTATGCTTGAATGCATGATTGTTGCAAACAGTCCATGACTAGCAAAGGGATCCAATAGCAGTTCACCATACATGTTCATATCAGGCACACTATGCTTATCAATGACACCACTGAGACATCTCCATGTCCCCCACATAATGTTTGAAGCATCCTAATAGAACTAGATCATCAGCATGTGGTACCCTATCAAACATAGTTACTTTCTGAAACTTGTGATTAGACTGAGGAATTTTCTCAATGACAGACAGAAACTCCAAATTTATGATACAGAAACACGGGTGTGTTAAACAACATTGCTTCAGACTTCTCCTGATGGAGCTATTCCTGAGCAGAGGAGAATCCAGCAGCCAGCCAAGACATTTAATTCCAAAATCCAATGCTTTGTAAAGAGATAATACCATGCTATATCAATTTGATACTTTTAAAATCCATGAGTAAGCTCTAGCTCTTTCCATAGTATTGAGGAAGGAGACAATCCACATACCAAGACCTGGATTTCATTGTCTACTTCATGTCCATTTTAATCACTCCTAACTTGACTGACATCACATATGACCCTCATAAAATTGAATGCCTTGAAGTCTAGATTCTTGAAAATTACCCACACATTCTTCAATCACTGAAATTTGTATGAAAGATGACATCTGTCCCTCTGCCTTTCACAATGATAATTTCAACTTATTTATCAAAGAATTCAATCTAGTAAAAGGTCAGGGATGGAACAATGTTTCTAATAAGGAAGTATCTCTAAAGCAGAAAGTACACTATTTGATCAAAAAAGTTCACAAAATTGGTAAGTGACCTTAACTGGCTAGTCATTCAAATTATTGTTATTAGCTTTCTCACCATGCTAGCTATATGGGATAGGTGTATTCCACCACCTTCTAGTTTAACTTTAATTGAAAAAGTGCTGTATGAGAATTGCAGCATAAAGAAATATGGACATTTGGTAAATTTGGTGATTCGGGCATGACCTCCCATGATCAAAAATTTAAATAAATCTCACACCTATATTGTGAGTTCAATCTGACTCAACTACTTAAAAATCTAACTACAACAAATCTAAACAAGCAATCATACTGCTCTTCTAGACCTCATGATCATCAAATATCCTCAAAACTTCATGTAAGTAGAAGTGATCCTAAATGCTTTTAATGATCACATTAAAACCTTATTTTCCTCTCCTTCAAAACTCCTCAAATCAATTTCTAACAGCACACACATGTAACTTCTATGAAGCAAAAAAGTCTCCAATTTAAGAGGATTCTTTTTCAACATTAAAATTATCGTGAACAAACCGAACTGTATCCATAAATTAGGATAAGACTTAAAAGTCCTTGCTGTCTTGGATAAACTCTGAGATAAAATCAAAGCTTAAAAGAAGAAATATAGTTAGGCATGAATAGAAGGATAATAATACAATAAATTCTTATGGAAATTTGAGTCCCTTAGAAAAGATAAGCCATTTATTAATGCAGTTAAATCACCCACTTATGAAATAAACAAAATCACATGGCTTGTCCATCTAGAGACAACCCTTTTTATTTTTTAGGCATCTTTATTAAACATGACATTTTTAAAAAGCATGAGGGTACATCTACAATAATAAAAAAGAAAACAAATCATAATATTTCCTTTGTTATGTTCATGCAGTACATATTTAACTTTTGTATTCACTATAACATTACATACATTGCTCAGTTACTGTCTTCCTTTTAACCCTTTTCTTTTTTTTAATCCTGATTCTTTCTTACTTTATTGTTTTGCCACACTGCTTCCTTCATGTTAATCCTTGGCAGACTCCAGCCTCTCATCTATTTTGTTTATTCTTGTGTTCTCTAACTTACTCAACCTTTCTGTTTCAGAGACCATGTTCTCTCATCTTCAATTAATGTAGCTGTCTGCTTTATGCCCATTGCTATGTATTCCACACTTGACATTTTTCCTATTGGAGAACTGAGTTCTGACACTAAACCATTTCTTAATTAGCTTTCCCATCTGTGGCACCTTCTTTTACTTGCTCACTCCTTGTAAACTCAGAAATATGAATATAGATTCCAAGACCTATATGTCTGTTTTTGTTTTTACTCAGTCAATGCAGCAAATTTGATGGCCTCCCTCTCCATATTCAGTTCATACCTCTCTCTTTTCCATATTGATGTCATCACTGCTAGGTAAGTAGTCTATAATTTGCTCCTAGCATTCGCCATTCTTCCGATCTTTATAGAAGAGCTTTCCTTTTCTTAAAAGCTTGGCTAAGAAATCTTCACTAATTTTAATAAACGTCAAACATATTGGATACATTTAAAAGTCCCAGCGTGTATTAGTATCTCTTCTGTCTCTCTCTCTCTCTCTCTCTCTCTCTCTCTCTCTCTCTCTCTGTCTGTCTTTCTCTCTCTGTAGGAGTGTAACCACACTGACACTGCTAAGTACTTTACCATCTTTCAAAGCTTTTGAATTCAGTAGAAGACCTCATGCTCCTACCCTTTTTTTTCTCTGTAACTGGTAGTACATAGAGAAGATAAAGTTTCATTCAGTATGAAGAATTATAACTGCTCTTGACCTCTTATTATGTATTTTCAACTCTGATGGCAAAAGTCACCTCTCAAGATGCTCTGTTGAAGTGAATTTCTTGTCAAAGAACACATAATACGCATACTAAAAATAATAATCCTCTATAATTCTGATTTGATAACCAGGAACTTTTGTCTACAAAACGTTACACTCATGCACATACACACACACACACACACACACACACACACACACACACACACACACACACACACACACACACACACACACACACACACACACACACACACACACACACACACAATCACACACACACACACACACACACACACACACACACACACACACACACACACACACACACACACACACACACACACACAGACATATACAGTAGATATAAAAAGTCTACACACCCCTGTTAAAATGCCAGGTTTTTGTGATATAAAAAAAAATGAGACCACAATAAATAATTTCAAAACTTTTCCCACCTTTAATGTGACCTATAATCTGTACAATTCAATTGAAAAACAAACAAAATCTGTTGGGGAAAAAATATAAAAAATAAAAAACGTACAATAAGCTGATTGCATAAGGGTGCACACCCTTAAACTAATACTGTGTTGAAGCACCTTTTGATTTAATTACAGCATTCAGTCTTCTTGGGTAGGAGTCTATCAGTATGGCACATCTTGACTTGGCAATATTTACCCACGCTTCCTTTCAAAAGTGCTCCAAATCTGTCGGATTGCGAGGGCATCACTTGTGCAGAGCCCTCTTCAGGTCACTCAACAGATTTTCTGTTGGATTTAGGTCTGGGCTCTGGCTGTGCCATTCCAAAACTTTATTTTTTTTCTGGTGAAGCCATTCTTTTGTTGATCTGGATGTATGCTCGGGGTCATTGTCATGTCGAAAGGTGAAATTCCTCTTCATCTTCAGCTCTCTAGTAGATGCCTGAAGGTTTTGAACCAAAAGTGACTGGTATATGGAACTGTTCATAATTCCCTCCACCTTGACTAAAGCCCCAGTTCCAGCTGAAGAAAAGCAACCCCAAAGCATGATAATGCCACCACCATGCTTCACTGTGTGGATGGTGTTCTTTTGGTGATGTGAAGTGTTTTGTACCAAACATACCTTTTGGAATTGTGGCCAAAAAGTTCAACCTTGGTTGCGTCCCACCATAACACATTTTCCCACATGCCTTTGGGAGACTTGATGTATTGTTTTGCAAATTTTACCTGGACCTGGATGTTTTTGTGTGTAAGAAAAGGCTTCTTTCTTGCAACTCTTCCCCATAGTCCAGATATATGGAGAATGTGCAAGATTGTTGCCACATGTAGTACACACCCAGTACTTGCCAGAAATAAAAAATAAAAAATAAAATAAAATGCATCTTCAACCTCACTCCCAATATTACATCAACAAATAGAATACATTTATATCCAGAATACCAAGTGATATAATTATAAACATGACATACATAAAAATAGATATATTACCAGTGGTCATTCAGATCCAGTTTAAATAATGCACCTAAATTAATAATCTACATACACTCCTTCCTGGTCAACATTTGATGTTTTTGTGGAACTGTAAAATAATCCCCCTCGTCTTTGTCTATCCTCAAAAAAAAATGTACTGAATTATGTTGTAATGTATATTTATATAATGCACTACATGAGCATTTACATTTAATATCACTCACATGTAGTGCCATATGCTGTTTGAATGAGCATGACGTTTGCCCCACATAAAAGGACCCCCACTGGCAAATGGCCATGTATATAACCCATTCATTAGAACAAGTAATCAAATATCCTATATCATACTCTTTGGGAGTATTGACCAAAGTGAAGCATTTTGTCCTAGATATTAACTTACAATATTTGCAATGTCCACAAAAAGTACTTCCCACCAATATTTTACCCACTGAATCAATTGAGTGTGTATGTCCTTTTTAATAAGCAGAAAAGTGCTCGTCCAAGGTTTTGCCCCTATGAAAACCAAACTTGCAATAATCATGTAACAAGGGTCCAAAACAGTGATCAGACTTCAAGATATGCTAGTGTTTAGCTATCACTGGCATAATCCTAAAAGTATTGGTGCCAAAAGTTGTAATCAACCTAGGCGTCCCAGAGTCTGCTACAATGTGTCTATTTTTATTTTTAATGAATAAAGCGAACTCCTTGCCCAGAACAGCAGTTTACTGCTTCAGCGTAGCTTCATACGAAAGACTTTCGTATGAAGCCACGGGCTGCCGTGGTGAAAACGTTAAGGTTTTAATAAACACGTTTAAGCAGTATTTTGGCTGTGTCTGCTTCGGGCAAGGAGTTCGCTTTATTCATTATTGGTTTGGTTTCTTTTTTCTGGTTTGTATT
>NC_056743.1:1445079786-1445164786 GCF_019279795.1 Protopterus annectens | reverse complement strand
TTTTTATCTTTTTTTACTTGTATTAAATGGAGCTTTTCTCCCTGGGTCACTGCTGAAAAAGGGCACCTGCCCAGCCAGTCTAATCCAGTCAACAAATGTAAAATAAAATAAATAAATAATAAAGGACAGGCTTGTAAGTGGTATTAATAGTGCTGCAATGAGAAAGATTTTGCTTCATGACAGTGATTTAATGCTGAGCAAAGCTATTGAGATTTGTCAAATTCACGAGGTTACACAAAGGGACACAAGTATGCTTGCAAGTGATAAGAGCATGGTTGCAGCAGGCTCCAGAGCACATGTAGACAGCATGCAACACATGGGTAGCAGAAGCAGGCCTAAGCACATGGCAGCTGTAACCCCTGTGAGTGTGGCAGATAAAACCTGTAGTTATGCTCAGTGCAGTATAAGGGTGAGTCAGCAAAACCCAAATCAACCTTTATTGTTAACTGTCCTAATTATGGTGCCAGTCATGAGTCTAAAAGGGAAAAGTGCTTAACATTTGGTCAGCAATGCCCCAAGTGTAAAAAATGGAACCATTTTCAAATGTTTTGCAAATTGAGTAATCCTTACATAGTTATAAAGAAGGATCACTTAAAAAAAACAGGTTTATCATATAGAGAGCTGCAGCCCTACTTTCTACATAGATGGTGTAGCAGTAATTGGTGAAGAGGTTGATGCAGTAGATTTACTGGCAAAGAATGAAATGTTTTGTACTCTCCAGATCAATGGTAAATCCACCAAGCTAAAAGTAGACACTGGTTCAAAGTGTAATATTATGTCAGCAGACACATTTGCTAAGGTGAGAACTGGTGAGCAACTTAATGTGGCCAGTTGTGCAAAACTTGTTGCTTATGAAGGTGAAGAAATTCAAACCCAAGGCTCAGTAGTGCTTTCATGGTATTTGGCTAGGAACAGTTACAGCTTACTATTCCATGTAGTCCAAAGACTAGTCCAAAGACCTGTGCAGACATTGTTGGGTCTCAGAGACAGTTTGAGAATGAATCTGCTTTTCTTTACCAAATAAGTTCATTATATAACCACATCCCAGTTCCAATTTTATTGAAGCTATTTTCTCAGAGTATGCTGATGTTTTTGATGACAAGTTAGGCAAACTTCCAGCTGTGTATTCTATGAAGTTAAACCCAGAGGTCAGTCCAGTGGTCAGACCAGCAAGAAAAGTTCCAACAGCTATGTAGGATAAAGTTAAAGCTCAGTTGGATAAAATGGTGCAGCAAGGTGTAATTTGTCCAGTTACAGAACCAGCTGAATGGGTGTCATCCATGGTAGCAGTCTACAAAAAGGCTGAAATGAAATCATAATATGCATTGACTCAAGAGATTTGAATAAAGCATTAAAGAGACCACATCATCCTATGCGCACAGTTGAGGAAATCGCAGCCCTAATACTGAATGCCACTGTTTTTTCTGGCTTGGATGCAAAAAGGTCATTTTGGAAAGTGATACTTGATTGCAAATCCTCACTACTGACTACTTTCAGTACCCCATTTGGAAGACATAGATTCCTAAGGATGCCATTTCGAATAAATTCGGCAAGTTAAGTCTTTCAGCGTGCAATGGAGCAAATTTTTTTAGGTTATCCTTATGCCATGATAGTAGATGATTTATTGGTTGGAGGCAATGGTGAAGCATAGTATGACAGAAACCTTAAGAAAGTTCTAGACAGAGCACATGAAGTGAACTTGAAGCTCAATCCTCTGAAGTGCAAATTCAGACTACCATACGTTACATATGTAGGTCATTTATTTAATAGCACTTAGCGACCAGTCCCATCCAAGCAAGCAGCCATTCTTGAGATGTTCAAGCTCTACAATGTTTTCTTGGTATGGTCAACTATTTAGGCAAGTATATACCAGACTTCAGTGAGCTGGCAGCACCTTTGAGAGAGCTAATGTGCAAAAATGTTACATGGTCTTGGCTGAAATAGCACCAGGGAGCATCTGAAGACCTTAAGCAGAAAACTGCCACCCCACCTACATTAAGATACTATGAAGTCAATAAACCAGCAACTCTTTACTATAATGCTTCAAATTTTGTTCTTGGTGCATTGATTCTTCAAGAAGGCAGACCAGTAGACTACACATCTTGAGCTCTTACCCAAACTGAAATGCAATATGCTCAAATTGAGAAAGAACTTTTGGCAATAGTATATGCACATTCAAAGTTTCATGGAATATATTTATGGTCGAGATATTCATATTGAAACTGATCACCAACCTCTTGTCACTATTTTAAAGAAGCCTATGCATTCATCTCCAGTGATAAGACAAAGAACAATGATCAAATTGCAAAAATACAACTTCAAAATGGTCTATACAAAAAGAAGACTTCTTTATCTAGCTGATAACTTATCCAGATTGCCCAGAAATACAACAGAACAGCTTAATACAGAGAATTTTGACTTTAATGTCATGGAGGTGCATAATGTTTCTACTATGACACTTGATGAGCTGAGAGATCACACAAAAACAGTTTTGCAAAAGCTCAACCATTACATTAATGTCAGAAGGCCGTCAAGGCAATCTGGTGTACCGCCTGAAGTGCAAACCTATTTTCCTTACAGAGAAGAGATGTTGATGGAAGACGGCATTATTTTCAAGTCCTAAAATTGTTGTTCCAGCTTCCTTACAATGTGAATATATCCAGATTTTGCATCGTGGTCACCCAGGCTCTGAATCTACCAAAAGAAGGGTGAGAGGACTAGTATTTTGGCATTCTCTAGCAAAAGACATTGAAGTACTTTCTTCTTGTTCAGTATGCAATAGTAACAGGAACAGGCAAGCAAAAACTGAGGGTAATGCTACTCAATGCTAGAACTCTAAATCTCAAAATGCACTCACTCAAGGCACTCCTTAAAATGGAGAGCATCGATATCTGTGCAGTGACTGAGACCTGGTTCAAGGCTCCAGAGAGCACCCCTGCACTACCAGGCTATAACTCATACCACATTTTTCAGCCATGTAACCTGGGACCGGAACACCATAGGTGGAGGTGTGTCCATATTCATTAAGGATATCCACACCTCCAGGCTAGTTGTGCAGCATAATGCACCCGAGGTTATCCTAGTGCAACTAACTCTGGGCAAAACTGCAATCCAAATTGTAGCTTGCTACAGATCCCCCACCATGCCCCAGGATTCCCACTCCTCTTTTCTTGATGTACTGGAAAATATTAGGGTTCAACCAAACACCCTAATAATGGGCAATTTCAACTACCCCACCATTCATTGAGAAAACTACTCGTGTACCAACTCCTTCACACAACGCTTTCTTGAATTCATAAACTCCAATGCCCTGGATCAACTTATCCACACCTCCTCCAGGGGCAACAATATCCTAGACCTAGTCATTACCAACATGAGTGACCGGTGTTCCACACCTGAAGTCAACTCCTCGTTGGTCCGATCTGACCATAAGCTAATCACCCTTGATATCCCCATCCCGCCCCCACCCCCCATTAAGGAAACCATGGTAAACAATTTATCCAAACCCAACTTCATGCTTCTTAAGACAGAAGTGGTGAACTTCATGACACCCATGCAGATGGACAATACAGTTATGACTGCTGAATCCTACACAAATGCACTCTATAAGCACTTACACAAGTGCATGGATCGTGCTACCTCAAACAGAACCAAGACACTATCCTCCAAAAAAAGAAGCCAATCTGGTGGTCTCCTGCCATAAACAAACTGTACAACAGAAGGAATAAATTGTTGTAAAAGAGAGTAAAATCCCATGAGTGGAGGAGCTCCCTGGTCAGCCTCATTAAGAAGCTGAGATCCCTTATACGATCCTCCAAAGCTAGCTATGAAAACAAAATCACCACTGATTCTAAGGACAACCACAAAGCATTCTATAGCTATGTCAAGAATCTCAATGGCAACACCCAGATCTGCTCTGAGTTACAGCACAACGGCATGAAAATTACAGAACCAACTGATATTGCCAACATCCTGGCAGATAGGTTCAGTGCTACCTTTACCCCCCCCTCACCCCCTAAAGGGCCCATATCTATACAGGAAGAATGCAGAGTCCCTGTAATCACAACTATGCAGGTAAAAGCTGCACTCTCTAAAGCCAAAAACACAGCATCCATGGGACCGGACAACATCCCAGGCTGCATTTTACACGAACTTCAGAACGAACTGGCTCCCCACCTAAGCACCATGTTCAATCATAGCCTCACATCAAGCTTTGTGCCCACTGAATGCTGTACAGCAACAGTTATCCCACTCCACAAAGGGGGAGCCACAACTGATCCTGAGAACTATCGCCCTATTAGCCTGACGAGCCTGGTCTGCAAGGCCATGGAACATATCATCATGGAACTCATAAACAAAGACATTGGTAACCTCCACACTCTGGATCCCACCCAGTTTGGGTTTGTGAAAGGCAGATCATGCCTTCTGAACCTGATCGACTTCTTTGAGGCAGTCACCAAAGTCGTAGATGAGCTCGCCAAGGCTTTCGACACCATCCTCCATTCTGGAATTATAGCTAAACTCACTAAACTAGGTATAAATCCCTATGTCACAAGATGGGTTGCCAACTGGCTCACTGGCAGAACCCACACTGTAAAAGTTGCACACTCCGAATCTGACCTCAAACTAGTGACAAGTGGAGTACCACAGGGTTCAGTCCTAGGACCTCTCCTGTTTGGCATCTACTTCTCTGAAGTACAGGCTAACACAGAAGGCCTCCGGCTAATGAAGGTCACAGATGACTGCAAAATAGGTGCCATAGTTGAGTCCCCAAATGATGTGGAAATCCTACAAAAGGGCCTCGCTGAGACAGATGCCTGGTGTCAGAGCCATGGCCTCAAGCTCAATGCCAAAAAGTGCATTGTCATCCCCTTTGGTAAAAACTCTGTACCCATGAACTACTACATAGACAGCAGTCTACTTAACACCAAATGTGTGATAAGAGACCTTGGGACCCAGGTGGACAGTAGTCTGGCCTTTGATAGTCACATCGCCACAGTAGTCAGGAAGTCCTTCTACATGGCATACCTCATCATAAAAGGGTTCTCATCTAGGAAAAAAGAGGTCATTGTTCTCCTCTACTAAACACTCATTAGACCCATTATAGAGTACAATGCCTCTTTTGGAATGTACCTCACAAGACATCTGCAGCAGCTGGAAAGGCCACAGAAGTACCTCACAAAGAGGATTACTGGCCTCAAACAGATGCCCTACACTGACCATCTCAAAAAACTCCAGCTTTACTGCGTAGCATATCACCTGCTCCGAGGTGATCTCTGCCTAACATATAAAGCTATGTCAAACCCAGAGCTGTTGGACATGCTACAAGAAATCCCAATCCCTCCAAGCTACATGCTCTAGGGACCAAAACCTTGTCACCACAATAACCAGGACATGCTGGAGGGATAGATTCCTGTCTCAGAGACTTCCCATACTCTGGAACAGGCTACCCATCTATGTCAAGCAAAGTTCTTCATTAGCACACTTCAAGAAAAATCTTGATGAGTGGATGGGAAATAGGAAATACACCCCGGGGATCACTTCTTTGTCTCTGCTTGACTCGACAGTGGCACAGGAAAATAACTTTATTGGGTGGCATAAGCCAGGGAACCTTGTTGGCTAGGCTTACATAGGTCCTCGGGCCAATAGCCTAGTACTTACCTATGAACCTATGAACATGGGATGTGGTATGAAGTACTCAGTGATAAGTCTCCAAATCACTGGTGTGACCTTTAAAATAAAGTAGTCCTTGCTTAAGCTTTGCATTACTGCATAATTTATTGATGGAAAAATAGAAGAGTAATTGGGATTAAAATTTTACTCTGTGTGGGACAATTATAAGAGTACCCTGGCAGCTGCAGACCTCTTGCTTTTCATCCATTTTGTAAACTACTTCTCATGGGGAGGACTGCAGTGGTAACAAGCTGAGCAGGGTAGACCTGATTCCTCTATGTCCAACCACAGTCCCTAGCTAATTTTTTGGGATCCCCTATATTAGGTGGTGAGATGAGAGATGTAGTCTCTACAACAGGCCATATGGTCTGCCCTAGGGACAGCTTCAAGACGGACAAGGTTGTTATACCTGCCATGGAGTTTTTCACAAGGTGCCAGACTATCTTAGCTGACTCCTGTTAAGAGAAATGAGTACTGATTGGAGTCTGAGAAACTCCAATATTGATAGGACCCATCCTTTTATCATGGTGGTTGGTGAACCCAGCTACACTTGCATAAGAACTTTATTTCTGTTATATGTATCCAAGATCTATTTCTCTTAGACATTCCTTAAATCTCATGACTATAGATTAAAATGGAAACATACTGACCAGTAAAATAAATTGAAAGCTTTGCCATTTGAAAAAGGTCTTACTTCACAACTGCATTCTGGAACATTACCTGCAGTCATGGCCAGCCTTACACATAGGCCAACTATATGACTGCCCTACCATTCTTTTAGGGACACCTGTCCACATGTCTTTATTTAGTTATTAAAATAATGAAATATGGAATTTTTGGTGTAGAAAATCTAAAAATAAATGTAGAAACAACCCGAGGTACTTCTACTGAAACAAAATGTGCCATGTCATGTCAAGAACACTAGTGTGGAGGTACTGCAGTAGACTAGATCATTCATATCACGTTACATTTTAGTGTTGTGAGGTTTCTGCTACATGGATAGGACAGACCAGACTGCCTATTATGTAGGTGAAATGGCATGTACCTCACTAGACACCTGCAACAACTGGAGAGGCTGCAAAAGTACGTCACAAAGATGATCCTAGGCATTAAACAGTTGTCCTAAATGGACAGATTCAAAAAAACTCCAACTATTTTCTGTCTCATATCGCCTACTTAGAGGCGATCTGTACTTGACTTATAAAGCCATGTCTGACTCAGCTCTGTTAGAAATGCTACATATAAAGAAATCCCAATCCCTCCGCACCACACACTCCAGAGGCCTCAACCTCATTACCACAATCTACAGAACATGCTGGAGGGACAGGTTCATAGGTTCATAGGTAGGCCCTAGTGCCTATATAAGCCTAGCCAAATGGTACCCTGGCTTTTGCGACCCAAGAAAATTATTTTCCTGTGCCCCTGTCAAGCAGAGCCACAGAAGTGATCCCGGGGTGAATTTCCTATCTACCATCCAATCATCAAGATTTGTCTTGAAGAGTGCTAATGAGGAGCTTTGCTTGATATAGATAGGTAGTTTGTTCCAGAGTATGGGAAGTCTCTGAGACAGGAATCTATCCCTCCAGCATGTTCTGTTTATTGTGGTGACAAGGTTTAGGTCCCTAGAGCGTGTAACTCAGAGGGATTGGGATTTCTTTACGTGGAGCATGTCCAACAGCTCTGGGTTTGACATAGCTTTGTATGTTAGGCAGAGATCGCCTCTGAGTAGGCGATATGTGACAGAGTAAAGCTGGAGTTTTTTTGAGACGGTCTGCATAGCACATCTGTTTGAGGACGGTAATCCTCTTTGTGAGGTGTTTCTGTGGCCTTTCCAGTTGTTGTAGATGTCTTGTGAGGTACATACCAAAAGGGGTGCTGTACTCTATAATGGGTCTAATGAGTGATGAGTAGAGGGGAACAATGACCTCTTTTTTCCTGGATGAGAAACCTTTTGTGATGAGGTGTGCCACATAGAAGGATTTCCTGACTACTGTGGTGATGTGATTAACCCAGAGACTGCCCATGCTATAGAACAGATTTCCCATACATGTCAAACAGAGCACCTCACTGGCCCTCTTCAAGAGAAATCTTGATGAGTGGATGAGAAATAGAAAATTCACCCCGGGGATCACTCCAGTGGCTCTACTCGACAGAGGCACTGGGAACTAATGCTGGGTTGCATGATGTCAGGGTAATCCTATGGGCTAGGCTTGTAAAGGCTCCAGGGCCATTAGCCTAGTACACACCTATGAACCTATGAACCTGTGCAATAGTACTAAATCACATTTGCAAAAAGAATCACTTCAGCTAAGTCAAGTTCCTGAACTACCTTGGTCAACAGTAGCCACTGATATATTCGAGTGGAACAATCAGCATTACTTAGTGTTGGCAGACTCTTATTTGAACTGGTTTGAAATCGATTTACCACCTAATCTAAGGTCCACTGCTGTTATCACCAAGTTGAAACGTCATTTCTCAGTCCATGGTAGGCCACACAAAGTTATTTCTGACAATGGTACCCAATTTATCAGTCAGTTGTTTCAGAAATTTGAAAAAAAATGGGACTTTGTACATGTTACTGGTAGTCCTGAGTATCCTCAGTCAAATGGACTAGCTGAACGTGCAGTGCAGAGTGCAAAGCAATTACTTGAGAAGTCGAAGCATGATAATATTGATGTCTTTTTGAACTTACTCAATCTCAGAAACTTACCCTATGACAATATACTTGGCTCGCCTGCTTACAGACTTCTACCAAGGCAAACCAGAACAACATTGTCTGTCAGTTCCAGTATGTTAAGGCCTAAAGCTGAGAACAACAGAACAATCAAAGCCCGACTATTCAGAAAGCATTCTTTCCAGAAGTCCAGCTATGATAAATCAAGCAGATTTCTTCGTCCATTAAAAGAAAGGAGAGACAGTAAGGATATAAACGGTAAAAGGTTTTGACTGGATTGGTCAAGTAACAGGAATATGTGCCAAGCCGAGATCCAACTTAATAGAATCTGAGGGTGCAGAGTACAGGAGAAATTGTAGACATCTTCCTGTATCAGAATCGATATCACAGCATTGTTCCTGTGATGCAGACTCTAGATCTCAGTGCAATCCAGACAATGTTCCTGTTACAGAACGTATCTTAACTTCTACTTCCATTCCTGATGATGTTCCTGATGTCCTCAAAGTTGAACATTCAGCAGAGACAGTCCCAGTTGCTAGACCTAGTTCTAATTTCTATGTCACATGATCCAGTCGTATTTCCAGACCTAGTGTGAAATACACAGCAACCTGGGCATAATTGTCCATATGTATTTAGTTCTATATAATTGCATGACAAAGAATTATTTTGTATTAATTGCATGTCAATTGATGTCGTTAATAATGCATGACTCATTTCTCAAAGAAGGAGGATGTAGAATAGTGTATGTGTGTTGTACCTTTAAGAAGCGTTTCAAGGACAGCACATGTATATATATATATATATAATTATATATATATATATATATATATATATATATATATATATATATATATATATATTTATATATATAAGATAATTCCACAGTAAAAGACCACCGACCAACGAAGTATACTGAAAACTGTCTTTAATAGACATGACAAAGATGAAAAAACGAACAGCAATCCAAATAAAATCGAGCGCTTTCACCTGGTTAATACCAGGCTTTATCAAGATGTTGATATATATATATATATATATATATATATATATATATATATATATATATATATATATATATATAGATAGATAGATAGCAAGCACGTGCTAGCTTCAGTGCCATTTTGAGAATGCAGCTAGAGACTGAACATGTATGAGTGTGATAGTTAGTTTATAAGTTTACCTAAGTTAAAGTTATTAAGCCTAAATCCTGATGTATTTGTACATAATAAATCTGCTTGAACAGAACCCATGAATGTTTGTCTGTTTTATCTTGACCATATGAGTGACACTGGGGATGGATAAAGCTAAGCAAGAGTACTAGCTAAATTTTATTAGTCAAACACAGTGAAAGAGATAGAGAACTTCTCTGCCTGTTCCTCAGAACACCAGAAATCTGCACATCATCCTGGACATAAATGCCCCTTGATCTATATGCATATCATAGATGTAACATTTGACAGTATTTTCATGGAGAATATGGGGGTCATTAGTAAATTCCAGCAATGGATATCAGTGCATGCTAGTCCTAATGGGCTATGGTACCACATTTCCAGATGCAGTGGCATTACACAAAGCTAATAATGAGGCTATTCCAATGGAAATTGCAATGTTATTCTCCCAAGTGGGTATCCCTAACTATTACTTATTGACCAAGGCCCTCGCTTTTAAGGAGACTATACCAGCTATGCCATTGCTTTAAAGTCAAATTATTAATGATGCCAGTATTCCAAACACAGACTGATACATTAGCATAGAGGTCTAATAAAGCACAGAAATCACTGTTGGAGAAAGTTGTTGATGCAAATGCTAAATATTGGGACCAGTTCTAACCCTACTTATAATCTGCTGTCAGAAAGCTGTCACAAGCTTTGGCTGGGTTTATCCCATTTGAACTTCTGTATGGCAGGTATTCAAATGGACTGTTTGATGTAACTAAGAGAGCTTGTGAAGAATAAAAGACGCTGTTTAAAAGTGTGATAGAACACTATGTTAGTTTCAGGATGGATTACAGCTGGTGATACCCATAAGGAAGGGAATACAGGCAAAGAGCCCAGAAAATGCAGCAGGTTTATAATAAGAATGGCCTACTCAGAAAATTTAAGGAGATCAGGTACCATAGCTATCACCCTCCATGAGGCACAAATTCCTGGCCAGATTTCAGGGGATCATTTGAGGTGATGTAAACAATAAATGCAAGCAACTATAAGGGTAGACAATGAGGAATAAGAAAGAGAAAGCATCACATTAATGTCTTGAAGCCATAGAAGAAAGCAGAAAATTTTCCAGAGATCCTGCAAGTTAGACTACATATAGTAGGGGCTAAGGAGCCTCTATCTGAAGTACAAGCTGATGAATCCCTGTTAAAGTACAAAAGTAGAATATGAGAAAATTTGTATTAAGATATAAAAGTGTGTGGGAAAAGTAAACTAAAAGAGCATATGTAGAGACAACAGCCAGAGTAAATGCTAGACTGTGACCGTAACAAAATCATATAAACAAATTATTAAGAGAATAAGTTCAAAAATACCTACTTTAGGTCTGATAGAATTAAAAGTAAATGGACCAGTCCACTAGTACTAGTCTCTAAGCCTGATGAAAATGTCAAACTCTACAATGACTTTAGGAAGCTGAATAACATTTCAAAGTCTGACAGCTATTTGATGCCCAGAAATGATAAGCTGATGGAATCTAGGAAAGGCGAGATATTTGGTAACACTGGACTTAACAAAGGGATACTGACAGATGCCACTTATCCCCTCTAAAAACACAGCTTTTATAAACCCTCATAATCTCTTTCAGGAGACAGCATTGCCATTTGGCACGTATGAATCCTCTGTCACCTTTAAGTGATTGATGGGTAAAAGTTGGAAGCCCTATTTCCTACATGCTACAGCATACCCGAATAATGTGGAAATTCATTCAGAGTGAGAATGTCACTTATATAAAGTGCAGGCTGAATTAATCTCCAGAAGACAGATAGGCCTGACTGGAAATGCTAAAAAAAGTAAACTGGGCCTGGTGGAAGGTAAGAACTTAAGGTACTTATAGGAAGAGGGATGGTAAGATTAAAAAAATAAAGGCAATAAAAAAATTGGCCTGTACCCCCCATTAAGAAAGAAATGAAGGCTTTTCTTAGACTTCCCAAGTACAATAGGATGTATGTGCCAAATCTGCAGTTATTACCTGTCTTTTTACAGCTCTAACAAGAGAAAAAGTTTATGTCAAGATTCAGTGGTCTGTTAAGGCAGACAGATCCTTTATTGAATGGAACAGTGATGTTACACAACAGTATTTAAACAAGTTGTAAACCACAAACTGTTGAATACGTCCAGCCCCAGGGTACAGGAAAGACTTTATTTAAAGTAAATAAAATAGTTAAAATAAATTGTTCTTATAAAATCCATGTAAATGGAAATGGATGAAAGTGCTTAATTATTTTAACTATTTATTTACTTTAAAGTCTTTCCTGTTCCTTGTGTCCGGACATATTCTACAGTATGTGGTTTGTCGAACCTTACTGAACTAAATGGGAGCCTTTGTTCTGTATCTATGTTAGTAAATCCTGGTTTTGCTAAAGTATCTACCTTATAAACTACAGTGCCAGAGGTAGGTTTGGGAGCAGTACTATTCCAAAACATTGAAAGAGAGGCGCACCCTGTTTGCTATATCAGCAGGAAACTAAGCAATGCATAAAGGAAATACCCAGCTATTAAAAGTGTGTATCTGTCTATAAAGTGGGGTTTCTAGGCCTTGAAATATTATTTTGCAGGTAGGCACTGCAATGTGGTAATATATCATATGCCTTTTCAATGATTAATTGGGTAAACCGCCAGTATAAAGTTATGATGGTGAGCAGTATCCCCTCACCCATTTCAGTATTCAGTGACCAAGAAACCCACCCTGCCTACAGAAATGCTGATTGCCTGAACAGGGCCTCCAACCCATTGTTAAGATTTCAAATCACCTGGTCCTTGTGCTTGTAGGGAGCAGTTATAACATGTTAGTTATGGGAAATATATATATATATATATATATATATATATATATATATATATATGTGCCTTTAAATGTATACTCAGAATGTGTACTGCAGCATGACATCACAGCACTTAGCTAGATCACATGGTATTAATCATCACATTTTAGATATAAAAGGGAATAGTCTGGACAGTTAAACACAGGAAGTTAATTTCTCACATGGAGGATAGTTTGAAGAAAAAACTGGAAGCATGGAGTGGGACAGCCCATTTGAGCTAACCTGTGTATTGAAATCTGTGGGATATACCTTGTGGAAGTACCTGTTTTTTGGAGCTAAAAGTCTGGACTGGGAGAAAACTGACTTTCCTGGTCTTAGAAAGCAGCCTGTATCCTGGAGAGGATGAGTTGACTGAATACTATTATGAGAAAATTACTAGAGTACTGTTTGCTTTCTTTTGAAACTGCAAAACTACGTGAACTAATATTTTGGTTTACAGACTACTGGATGTGCCCAGTGTCTTTTTAGAATATATATATATATATATATATATGTTACCGTTAGAACATCGACCGCTCGAAACATCGACACACAGAAACCCGGGTTCAAAACATCGACACGTCACTTCTCCGAAACATCAAAATATCGACGTTCAAATGTTCGACACCCAAATAATCGACAGTGGAACACCAACACATGCAAAATGCCAATCTGCATTGAACGGTCCAAGTAACTCGGCAACATCAGCATAAAACAAATTAACACATAGTGGTGTATGCACATAAAACACTTCCCAGACACACTATTTCCCCTCTCACACTTCAGCTCTTCAACGTGCCCATGTTTAAAATGAGTGTCGAACATATGCAGGTCGACCAATTACACTGTCGGTGAAGTAACGTGTAATGTTTGGACCCGGGTTTCCATGTGTCGATGTTTCGAGCGGTCGATGTTCTAACGGTAACCTCTATATATATATATATATATATATATATATATATATATATATATATATATATATACATATACATGAAAACATACATAGATAGATAGACAGATAGATAATGGATAGATACAGTGGATATAAAAAGTGTACATGCCTCTGTTAAAATGCCAGATTTTTATGATATAAAAAAAATCAGACCACAATAAATAATTTCAAAACTTTTTCCACCTTTAAAGTGACCTACAGCCTGTACAATTCAATTGAAAAAAAAACAAATCTGTTAGGGAAAATATAAAAAGTAAATAACTTACAATATGCTGGTCGCATAAGTGTGCACACACTTAAACTAATACTTTGTTGAAACACCTTTTGATTTAATTACTGCATTCAGTCTTCTTGGGTACACACCTGCCATCAATTAAAGAGACTCTGATTAATGCCAATTAAAGTTCAGCTGGCCTAGCAGGATATTCCCTCAGTTGCCTGCTACAGCAAAAGCCTTGGTTCACACAGAGCTTACAAAACATCAAAGGGATCTCATTGCTGAAAGGTATCAGTCAGGAAAAGGGTACAAAAAAAATTCCACAGCATTGGATATACAATTGAACACAGTGAAGACAGTCATCAAGAAGTGGAGAAAATATGGTTCAAACAGTATCCAGAACTGTAGCAAAGGTAGCGGAGCAAACAAGTAAACTCGAAGCGCTTTAAAAATCAGTAAATCATTTATTTATAATATCCAGTAAGCGCTTTCGCTAAAAAGCTTCATCAGACTGTTACAATAAAATTTTTAAGAATGTCATATATAAATTCAAAAATTTCAGAGCCAATAACAATAGTATGCGCATTAACGGAATCAGTTCTTAAAGGCACAACGCATCTTTCCCATGTAAATATATATAAAGGCTCAGTAAAGCATTGACAATTACATAAAATAAACAACAAATAAAAGCATAATAAAATAAAAAATACTTTAACTATAAATATAGTTAGTTATTTCATGATTCTGCGTTTCCTGAGAAAGAGCTTAATACTAGCTCTTTCATTTAAACAATGTCCCCTGTCTGCCCTTAGTGTAATAATCCAGTTATTCTCTTTATACTCAGTCTGATTCCTAATATCCCCTTCTCGTATGCTAGATTGAACTAGTTCTATTACCATAAATAAAAAGCAATGTTCAAAGCCTTCACTGGAAACGTGTTTGTCTAAGGCGTTGTGATTAGACGTTTTTCTAATATGATAAATATGTTCCCGAATTCGGTCTCTCAGGACCCTATTTGTTTTTCCAACATAAAATGATTGGCAAAGTTGGCAAACTGCCAAATAGACTAAATTAGAACTTTTACATGTGGCTTCTATATTAAAAGTAAAGTTCCTTTTTAAATCAGGATGAAAAAAAGTATTTGTTGTATCAATATAAGAACAAAAATTGCAAGTAGCGCACGGTCGCATGAATCGAACCTGATTTATTATAGGATAGTTAAGTTGTTTATAACATAATAATCTCTTCAGATTTTTTCTATTTTTGTAAGTAAATCTAGGTTGGTTACCAACAATTTCCCTTATATTATCATCCACTAAAAGTATGGACCAATACTTATTAAAAATATCTATAAGCTCTTTATTGTCCATAGTATAAAATAAAGGAACCTTTGTTGTATTAGATTTACTTATTGATGGACAAGAGGTTGTAATATTCTGAGGCCCAAAATATGGTGCTGCTATATTCCCACGTAAAGTGGAAATTTCTGTTAAGTTCTTATTGATTTCGTATTTGGTGTATCCTCTGGACAAAAGTCCTTTACTTAAACCATCTAATTTGTCAGAAAAATAATTATCTAGTACATTGAGCTTTGATGCCCTAACTCCTTGGTCTTTGATTAAATTTATAAAGATGTATTCAGGATGCATACTGGATCTTAAAAGTAGAGAATTCCTATAACAGGATTTGCGATGTACCCCAACATTAATCAAACCATTATCAAGCTTCTCTATATATAAGTCCAGGTATTCTATCCTAATGTAGGACCAATTAATAGTAAATTTTAAGCATTCAAGTGAGTTATTGAGTTTATAATGAAATCTTAAAAGTTCGTCTACACTGCCTTTCCATAAAACAAAAAGATCGTCGACAAAATGGCAATAGAACAAGATATGAGCATTATATTCTTCCATTTTACTAAGCATAGTTCCTTCCCATTGTGCCAGGAACATATTTGCATAACTATTAGCACATGGGGTTCTCACAGCAACCCCATGACGCTGTATATACAGTTCATTGTTAAATGTAAAGACATTATTCTCAAGAATTAGCTCAAGGAAATAAGTTAACAAATCTATCTGGGTAGGGGATAATTCACTATGTGCTGTTAAATAATCTTGCACATATTGTACACCCAATTCATTGGCTATTATAGTAAAGAGTGATTGTACATCAAACGTTACTAAGAGAACATTTTCTAGATCTGAAACCTCTCTAACACATTCATAAAGATCAATCAAAAACTGTTTAGAATCTCTCAATATAAAAACATTTGAATCAATAACAGGTCTAAGATGTTTCTCAACAAACACTGACAAAGGCTCCGTACCCCACCCTCCACCTGCTACTATCAGTCTCATGGGTGGATCTAAGGAGTCTTTATGTATTTTTGGAAGTCCCTGTATCTGTGGAATAAGTGGATTATGAACAAAGAGGTATTCAAAAATTTCTTTGGTGATCAAACCACCTTGATATACATCAATTAAAGCATGATGTATGCAACTAATTGTCAAGTGTACTTGTTCCACTTTGATTCTAACATAGAAGTTGGCATTATCTAATAAATCCAACATAGACTTCAAATAGTGTGAGGAATCCATTATTACTATTAAGCCACCTTTGTCCACTGGCTTTATAATGATTGAGTTATTCTTTTGTAGCTGTTTTAATGCCAGATTTTCCTTATAACTCAAATTAAACCTCTTGTGAGCATCACAGTACTTGGTAGTGCCTATGTTGTCATAATATTTAAATAGTTCATTTTCTGTTAATTGCAAATAAGCATCCACCAAGGGATGATTAATCGGTGTAAAAGTGTTCTTTCACTTAAATGAAAAAGAAGATGTATTATTCTCTTCATTTTCATGGCTATTATTACCATACAATGATCGAAGCGTGATATTCCTGCAAAAAATCTTTAAATCCATAATAGTATCAGTAACCCTACCTTTACTTGTAGGAATAAAATTTAGGCCTTTTAGCAACACATCTTCTTCTTCAGTAGTAAGTGTATAGCTAGAAATATTCATGATTAATGAGTTGCTACATTCCCCCACATCTTTTTTAAAGTCTGGTTGTATTCGCCTGAGTGTTTACTTTTCTGTCAGCCCCGACTCATAGATCGGGACCGTCTCCCCCCTTTTTCCATCCTAACTGGTAAGGGAAAAGAAATAGTATCCACTAAGGGAATATTAGATTGATTTAAAAGTGTTGAATGGATCTTAGGTCTAACCACAGGTTCAGATAAATGAGTTTGGTTAAATTTTTATTAACTGTTACATTGGGATATAAATTCGAGCCCTGCTTATCAAAAGAGCATTGTGGGTCAAAGTCATTTGAAGCTGAAACAGCTTCTAATATTGTTGAAACATTGCCATCACCTCTATCTAAATGATCATGTTCACTCTGTATAATTGAAGCAGTACATTCAGTAACAACACAGTTTTGAACAGGAATATGGTTCATAGAAATATCATTCGTATTAGCAGCTTTAGTATTTTGCATATTAGCTGTATTTTTAGGCGGTCTGACAGTTTCTCTAACAATTTCAATAGCAGCATTTTTCTGACCACTGATCGATTGTAATGTTTGAGAATCTCTAGGCCACATAAAGATGTCGCCTAATTTAAAGTCATTAGTATCTCTGAGTATTTTTATTCTCTTTTGCTGCAATAGCTTGCGCTCAAATGCAGCTATTCCATCAAGTAAGCTCTCAAATGACAAATTAACAATCATTTCAGGATAGTCTCTGAAGATTGTCTCTTGTTGTTGCTTAATAGAGTTGACTAGTTTCTCCTCTTCAGGACGAAAATAGTCCATAAGTAGTTGTATATATTTATAGCTTACCTCGAGATTAATTTGGTGCCATTGCGCAAGCAGGTCTGGGTATTGTGTCCCTTGTGTGGGCATCTTAAAGACACGTAAGCCACAAGGTACAATATGTTTATCCAAGCAGTACTGGAAATGCTGTCTCTGTGCTTGGAGCCTTTTCAATTTCAGGAAGTTTCTTTCCAGAGAGTCTATTGCTTGTTGTAAATGTTCAGAGTCCTCAGTCGCATTGACATTCTCGTCATTCATAATAGACAAATCAAACTGCCAGACCGCACTTTTTGAATGTGAGAGGTATTGAGTGAATCTTCTATGTAGTGCTTCCCTCACACCACTCCCTTTTTCAGGATTGTAATCCAATTCAATGGCCACATCATTTTCCATGATCTTGTTCCCGTGTGCTGTTGCCACTAGTAAAGAAAAGTAGTAATAAAATATCAGAGCAACAGCGCAGCACACCCACAGGATAAATGCTCCTTTCCAGAAAAAGAAATAAAATGTATCCAGAACTGTAGCAAAGGTAGCGGAGCAAACAAGTAAACTCAAAGCTCTTTAAAAATCAGTAAATAATTTATTTATAATATCCAGTAAGCGCTTTCGCTAAAAAGCTTCATCAGACTGTTACAATAAAATTTTTAAGAATGTCTTATATATAAATTCAAAAATTTCAGAGCCAATAACAATAGTATGTGCATTAAAGGAATCAGTTCTTAAAGGCACAACGCATGTTTCCCATGTAAATATATAAAGACTCAGTAAAGCATTGACAATTACATAAAATAAACAACAAATAAAAACATAATAAAATAAAAAATACTTTATCTATAAATACAGTTAGTTATTTCATGATTCTGCGTTTCCTGAGAAAGGGCTTAATACTAGCTCTTTAATTCAAACCATGTCCCCTGTCTGCCCTTAGTGTAATAATCCAGTTATTCTCTTTATACTCAGTCTGATTCCTAATATCCCCTTCTCGTATGCTAGATTGAACTAGTTCTATTACCATAAATAAAAGGCAATGTTCAAAGCCTTCACTGGAAACGTGTTTGTCTAGGGCGTTGTGATTAGACTTTTTTCTAATATGATAAATATGTTCCTGAATTCGGTCTCTCAGGACACTATTTGTTTTTCCAACATAAAATAATTGGCAAAGTTGGCAAACTGCCAAATAGACTAAATTAGAACTTTTACATGTGGCTTCTATATTAAAAGTAAAGTTCCTTTTTAAATCAGGATGAAAAAAAGTATTTGATGTATTAATATAAGAACAAAAATTGCAAGTAGCACATGGTCGCATGGATCCAACCTGATTTATTATAGGATAGTTAAGTTGTTTATAACGTAATAATCTCTTCAGATTTTTTCTATTTTTGTAAGTAAATCTAGGTTGTTACCAACAATTTCCCTTATATTATCATCCACTAAAAGTATGGACCAATACTTATTAAAAATATCTATAAGCTCTTTATTGTCCATAGTATAAAATAAAGGAACCTTTGTTGTATTAGATTTACCTATTGATGGACAAGAGGTTGCAATATTCTGAGACCCAAAATATGGTGCTGCTATATTCCCACGTAAAGTGGAAATTTCTGCTAAGTTCTTATTGATTTCGTATTTGGTGTATCCTCTGAACAAAAGTCTATTACTTAAACCATCTATATAGAGTTATAAACTCAATAACTCAATTGAATGCTTAAAATTTACTATTAATTGGTCCTACATTAGGATAGAATATCTGGACTTATATTTAGAAAAGCTTGATAATGGTTTGATTAATACTGAGGTACATCACAAATCCTGTTTTAGGAATTCTCTACTTTTAAGATCCAGTATGCATCCTGAATACATCTTTAGAAATTTAATCAAAGGCCAAGGAGTTAGGGCATCAAGGCTCAATGTACTAGATAATTATTTTTCTGACGAATTAGATGGTTTAAGTAATAGACTTTTGTCTAGAGGATACACCAAATACGAAATCAATAAGAACTTAGCAGAAATTTCCACTTTACGTGGGAATATAGCAGCACCATATTTTCGGCCTCAGAATATTACAACCTCTTGTCCGTCAATAGGTAAATCTAATACAACAAAGATTCCTTTATTTTATATTATGGACAATAAAGAGCTTATAGATATTTTTAATAAGTATTGGTCCATACTTTTAGTGGATGATAATATAAGGGAAATTGTTGGTAACCAACTTAGATTTACTTACAAAAATAGAAAAAATCTGAAGAGATTATTATGTTATAAATAACTTAACTATCCTATAATAAATCAGGTTGGATCCATGCGACCGTGCGCTACTTGCAATTTTTGTTCTTATATTGACACATCAAATACTTTTTTTCATCCTGATTTAAAAAGGAACTTTACTTTTAATATAGAAGCCACATGTAAATGTTCTAATTTAGTCTATTTGGCAGTTTGCCAACTTTGCCAATCATTTTATGTTGGAAAAACAAATAGGGTCCTGAGAGACCGAATTTGGGAACATATTTATCATATTAGAAAAAAGTCTAATCACAACGCCTTAGCCAAACACATTTCCAGTGAAGGCTTTGTGTCCTAGACATTCTCAAACATTACAATCAATCAGTGGTCAGAACAATGCTGCTATTGAAATTGTTAGAGAAACTGTCAAACTGTCAAACTGCCTGAAAATACAGCTAATATGCAAAATACTAAAGCTGCTAATACGAATTATATTTCTGTGAACCATATTCCTGTTCAAAAATGTGTTGTTACTGAATGTAATGCTTCAATTATACAGAGTGAACATGATCATTTAGATAGAGGTGATGGCAATGTTTCAACAATATTAGAAGCTGTTTCAGCTTCAAATGACTTTGAGCCACAATGCTCTTTTGATAAGCAGGGCTCGAATATATATCCCAGTGTAACAGTTAATAAAAAAGTTAACCAAACTTATTTATCTGAACCTGTGGTTAGACCTAAGATCCATTCAACACCTTTAAATAAATCTAATATTCCCTTAGTGGATACTATTTTTTTTCCCTTACCAGTTCGGATGGAAAAAGGGGGGAAACGGTCCTGATCTATGAGTCAGGGCCGACAGAAACGGAAACACTCAGGCGAATACAACCAGACTTTAAAAAAGATGTGGGGAAATGTAGCAACTCATTAATCATGAATATTTCTAGCTATACACTTACTACTGAAGAAGAAAATGTGTTGCTAAAAGGCCTAAATTTTATTCCTACAAGTAAAAGTAGAGTTACTGATACTATTATGGATTTAAAGATTTTTTGCAGGAATATCATGCTTCGATCATTGTATGGTAATAATAGCCATGAAAATGAAGAGAATAATACATCTTCTTTTTCATTTAAGCGAAAGAGCACTTTTACACCGATTAATCATCCCTTGGTGGATGCTTATTTGCAATTAACAGAAAATGAACTATTTAAATATTATGACAACATAGGCACTACCAAGTACTGTGATGCTCACAAGAGGTTTAATTTGAGTTATAAGGAAAATATGGAATTAAAACAGCTACAAAAGAATAACTCAATCATTATAAAGCCAGCGGACAAAGGTGGCTTAATAGTAATAATGGATTCCTCACACTATTTGAAGTCTATGTTGGATTTATTAGATAATGCCAACTTCTATGTTAGAATCAAAGTGGAACAAGTACACTTGACAATTAATTGCATACATCATGCTTTAATTGATGTATGTTAAGGTGGTTTGATCACCAAAGACATTTTTGAATACCTCTTTGTTCATAATCCACTTATTCCGCAGATACAGAGACTTCCAAAAATACATAAAGACTTTGTAGATCCACCCATGAGACTGATAGTAGCAGGTGGAGGGTGGGCTATGGAGCCTTTGTCAGTGCTTGTTGAGAAACATCTTAGACCTGTTATTGATTCAAATGTTTTTATATTGAGAGATTCTAAACAGTTTTTGATTGATCTTTACAAATGTGTTAGAGAGGTTTCAGATCTAGAAAATGTTCTCTTAGTAACGTTTGATGTACAATCACTCTTTACTATAATAGCCAATGAATTGGGTGTACAATATGTGCAAGATTATTTAACAGCACATAGTGAATTATCCCCTACCCAGATAGATTTGTTAACTTATTTCCTTGAGCTAATTCTTGAGAATAATGTCTTTACATTTAACAATGAACTGTATATACAGCGTCATGGGGTTGCTATGGGAACCCCATGCACTAATAGTTACGCAAATATGTTCCTGACACAATGGGAAGGAACTATGCTTAGTAAAATGGAAGAATATAATGCTCATACCTTGTTCTATTGCCGTTTTGTCGACAAGCTTTTTGTTTTATGGAAAAGCAGTGTAGATGAACTTTTAAGATTTCATTATAAACTCAATAACTCACTTGAATGCTTAAAATTTACTATTAATTGGTCCTACATTAGGATAGAATATCTGGACTTATATATAGAGAAGCTTGATAATGGTTTGATTAATACTGGGGTACATCACAAATCCTGTTATAGGAATTCTCTACTTTTAAGATCCAGTATCATCCTGAATACATCTTTAGAAATTTAATCAAAGGCCAAGGAGTTAGGGCATCAAGGCTCAATGTACTAGATAATTATTTTTCTGACGAATTAGATGGTTTAAGTAATAGACTTTTGTCCAGAGGATACACCAAATACGAAATCAATAAGAACTTAGCAGAAATTTCCACTTTACGTGGGAATATAGCAGCACCATATTTTCAGCCTCAGAATATTACAACCTCTTGTCTGTCAATAGGTAAATCTAATACAACAAAGGTTCCTTTATTTTATACTATGGACAATAAAGAGCTTATAGATATTTTTAATAAGTATTGGTCCATGCTTTTAGTGGATGATAATATAAGGGAAATTGTTGGTAACCAACCTAGATTTACTTACAAAAATAGAAAAAATCTGAAGAGATTATTATGTTATAAACAACTTAACTATCCCATAATAAATCAGGTTGGATCCATGCGACCGTGTGCTACTTGCAATTTTTGTTCTTATATTGATACATCAAATACTTTTTTTCATCCTGATTTAAAAAGGAACTTTACTTTTAATATAGAAGCCACATGTAAAAGTTCTAATTTAGTCTATTTGGCAGTTTGCCAACTTTGCCAATCATTTTATGTTGGAAAAACAAATAGGGTCCTGAGAGACCGAATTCAGGAACATATTTATCATATTAGAAAAAAGTTTAATCACAACGCTTTAGCCAAACACGTTTCCAGTGAAGGCTTTGAACATTGCTTTTTATTTATGGCAATATAACTAGTTCAATCTAGCATGCAAGAAGGGGATATTAGGAATCAGACTGAGTATAAAGAGAATAACTGGATTATTACACTCAAGGCAGACAGGGGACATGGTTTGAATGAAAGAGCTAGTATTAAGCCCTTTCTCAGGAAACGTAGAATCATGAAATAACTAAATGTATTTATAGTTAAAGTATTTTTTATTTTATTATGTTTTTATTTGTTGTTTATTTTATATAACTGTCAGTGCTTTACTGAGCCTTTATATATATTTACATGGGAAAGATTTGTTGTGCCTTTAAGAACTGATTCCCTCAATGCACATACTATTGTTATTGGCTCTGAAATTTTTGAATTTATATATAAGACATTCTTAAAAATGTTATTGTATCAGTCTGATGAAGCTTTTTAGCGAAAGCGCTTACTGGATATTATAAATAAATTATTTACTGATTTTTAAAGAGCTTTGAGTTTACTTGTTTGCTCCACTACCTTTGCTACAGTTCTGGATACATTTTATTTCTTTTTTTGGAATGGAGCATTTATCCTGTGGGTGTGCTGTGCTGTTGCTTTGACATTTTATTACTATGGTTCAAACAGTGACTTTGCAAAGAACTGGATGTCCCTCCAAAATTCATGAAAAGACAAGACAAAAACTGATCAGGGAGGCTGCCAAGAGACCTACAGCAACACTGAAGGAGCTTTAGGAATTTCTGGCAAGTACTGGTTATGTACTACTTGTGAGAACAACCTCATGTATTCTCTGTATGTCTGGACTATGGGGTAGGGTTGCAAGACGGAAGCCTTTTCTTACACAGAAAAACATCTAGGCCTGGCTAAAATTTGCAAAACAATACATCAAGTCTCCCAAAAGCATGTGGGAAAATGTGTTATGGTCTGAAGAGACCAAAGCTGAACTTTTTGGCCACAATTCCAAAAGGTACGTTTGGTCCAAAAACAACACTTTGCATCATTAAAAGAACACCATCCCCATGGTGAAGCATGGTGGTGGCAGTATCACGCTTTGGGCTTGCTTTTCTTCAGCTGGAACTGGGGCTTTAGTCAAGGTGGAGGGAATTATGAACAGTTCCAAATACCGGTCACTTTTGGCCCAAAACCTTCAGGCATCTGCTAGAAAGCTGAAGACGAAGAGGAATTTCATCTTTCAACATGACAATGACCCCAAACATATATCCAGATCAACAAAAGAATGGCTTCACCAGAAGAAAATTAAAGTTTTGGAATGACCCAGTCAGAGCCCAGACCTAAATTCAATAGAAAATGTGTGGGGTGACCTGAAGAGAGCTGTGCTCAAGAGATGCCCTCACAATCTGACAGATTTGGAGCGCTTTTGCAAGAAAGAGTGAGCAAATACTGCCAAGTCAAGATGTGCCATGCTCATAGACTCCTACCCAAGAAGACTGAATGTTGTAATTAAATCAAAAGGTGCTTCAACAAAGTATTAGTTTAACGGTGTGCACACGTGTAAGTATTAGTTTAAGGGTGTGCACACTTTTGCAACCAGCATATTTTTTATTTTTTATATTTTTTTCCCCTAACAAATGTTTGTTTTTCAATTGAATTGTACAGGTTATAGGTCACATTAATGCTGGGAAAAGCTTTGAAATGATTTACTGTGGTCTAATTTTTTATATCACAAAAAACTGTCATTTTAACAGGGGTGTGTACACTTTTGTATATCCACTGTATAAAGATAGATATTGATGCAGATATAGATATAGATATATACATATTGCCCCAGCAGTGAGTCAGGGAATAGGGAACAGACAGTGCTGCGAGAGATGGATGGTTGGGACTGAGTCAGCTGAGAGTCCTCTGAAGTAGCCTTTCCTTGTCTCCCTTAGGCTGCATACAGACTGACCATGGTTGCCTCAAATTTACATCTCCTGTTTCCCAACTCGGCAGAAAGATCCCAACCTGATGCAACACAAGCCAATGTGGCCATTGCAAACAGATGATATTCATCCACTTCTAGGATTTGCCAGTGCCACAGGCCAGACAGCCTTCCTCTGCCCCAGAATGAGTGAGTTGAACTCATCACTCAGTCTAGTTCCCCCTGTCCAGTCTCTCAGACAGCCATGCTGCTACTAATCAAGCACTGGTCACCTGTGTCAAAGTTAGGATTTCATCCCTCTGTGCCATTGGTCTGAACTGAACCCTGTCCTGTTTCATCCAAAGAAAAACAATACACTTCAGGAGAAGCAGCTTACTACTCTTAAAATTGTTGACTTTCATCAGATATATTTTATTACCCTTCCACTTTGATACTGTGATTTGAATGCTTCTTAAATTTAGCAAAAATATAAACATTTCTAAAACAGAACACCCATCCTTTACAACTGTCCCAGCACTTTTTTTTAACAAAGTGTCATCATTCTGCATCTCACAAAATGAGTTTCATAATATACCTGGACAAATTCTTAGTTCAGTTAAAATTAATAAGAAGAAAAAGTTACATTCTGTATATAGAGTTTTGTAGTTGAATCAATATTTTCTCCTTTTGAAGACAATTCTGTTTAATTTTGTACCCCTATATCCATGGTAGTGTCTGTGTTGAAACAGTTCACCACACACGGCTGGCTTACAACTAGGCACTGGTATCCCTGATGCTCATATCACAATTGATGGAGCATGACAGATAGAGGTGGCAGTTGTTTATATGCCATTGTTAATGGTATTGCATTCTGTCATATTAACATAGTTTTGCCCTCTTATTTTATGATTTACTCTCTCAATCTCTATTAAGTGGCATTGCAATCATAAATCATATGTGTTATGTGTTTCAGAATAGCCTTGTAAATCACCACAGTATGAATACTGACTTAACTCCAAAAGATTGTTTCTTTTTAGCTGGAAACCAGGCTGGGGTTGTCTTTGTGCAAACTTCCACTTCACACCCCTATCCTCTCCTCTCCCATCCCACCCACCCCCACTTAATTTCCTTTATTCTCCCACAGCTCCATCCTGATCTTTTATCAGCCAGTGTTATTTACTTCATCTTTAGGAAGTGGACCATGTCATGCTTAGGAAATGATCCCATTTGTTGTTTGCTCAATACTTAATTTCCTGTTTCCCCTCTGCCTTCTTTCCCACCATTCACTGTCATACTGCCTTACCTGTTTACTTCTTAATGATCTGTGGTGCTCACCACTACTAGACACACAGAATACAGTAATCAAATGTTCTCCTTTTCTGACACCAGAATAAAGCTACACTAACATTTTTCAGTCATACATCTGCTCTCCAAAAGGCATATCTGAGCTAAACCATTAGTTGTGCAAGTTCTCACACTGCTTAGCTGCACTTAGCTGGTTTGTGTGCTGCTAAGCAATGGAGCATATTTTTGAATGTTGCTCAGTGACATGCAAGAGCAGGAAAACAGCCTACATTAAGTGCAATAGGTGGAAATTCTGCAACAGTCTTTGGTGTCTTATCTACGGTGGATATGGCAGGTGGTGCTGGTGATGGTACATGCTTTCTGGTGCAGAGATGGGGTATTCAGGAGTCTAGGTCTTTGTTGGGCTCCTGGTTAGAAATTGTGAACCCAGGCTGCTGCAGGGCAGTTTCCAGGGCTTGGAGTGTAAGGCAGAGCCCTGGGACTGGTTGGCCTGGGAACTTGTATCTACTGCACAGGTGCACAGTGTTGTCACCATTATGATGACCTGAAGAGGAAAAACAGGGGAACCTTGGATACCTGGATCCAAGAAGCTAGAGCAGGGAATGTCACACAAATATGTAAGTAATTTTTTCTCTGTTTTACCAATATGCAATCTGAATGTCTGCAAAACTGGCATGTATAATGCTGTGCTTCTCTCCCAACAGCTGCAACTGAGAGGGCTCACAATGTCGAGCCCCATGCCAGGCGCCTGGCCAAGTTGTGCCATGTTTGATATGTATGAATTTATTATGCTAACCGTAGTGCAATTAGCAAGAAAGAGTAAAGCATTTACTGCAATAAAGTATACACCATAAAAACTGTAGTGCAATAAATGGGCAAGTAGAGCTGTAGTGCAATAAATGGGCAAGTAGAGCTGCAGTGCAATAAATGAACAGTAACAGCTGTATTGCGATAAACAATAAATAATGCCAATAACAGTAAGCAAAATGACATACAGCAGGATTGTGTTGTCATAACCATTACAGTGCAGTTGTATATATTACTTGTCTATGGTAAGGTTGCTGCAGTCAAATGTAACACTGTAATAGTTCTAGAATGCAAAACAGATTCAGTCACATAATGCTCACTTTTTCTCTCACTCCAGGAACAAAAGGTATATGGTATATGGTTGAGGTAGCCCATGTTATGAGCAGATATGAGTGTGCTAACATTTCACAAACAGTTATCAACAATACCAATACAGTTGATTATTTTTTCAGATGTCCCCTGCAGTCATAGCTATTGGGTTCTATTCCCATGCCTGCCAACTAAGGCATGACAGATGTCTAGATTATGTATTGTACACAAACATACCTCTCAAGTGTCATGACTTCTTGTAATGTAATTAAAACTGCCTAATTTGTCTGTCACAGGATTACCAGAAAAATGATTACCTGGAATGCAATGTATTACCAAATCTGCTTACAGATCTCATTGGCAGTTATAGAAGACCACATTATGTGAAAGTGTTCTGTGTAGTAGTGTACCTGCATTTGTTATTGTTTGCCCCATACTGACCCATGCTAACAGCTTGAGAGGTATGTATGCGTTACATCAGCTAAAGGAGAATTGTAGCCACTGTATGCAAAACTGACACTAAATGCCTGTAGAGTATTTAGTGTCAATGTTTTCAGGGATATAGTTTGCATTGTCAGTAATGGATTGTTTCTCTCTCTCTCCCCACCCCTTATCTTCATTTATTTATTATTGTTATTTATTATTATGATTTAATATTAACATATGTTGTTAAAACTAACTACATTTTAGCAAAATGTGATGTAGTATTGTTATGTGTTATGATTCACTATTAACATACTTTGTTAAACTAACTATTTTGCCGTCCTTATGGCTTACTTCTTACTGGCATGCTGTTACCATACTGACTGTTATGTTATTTACTGTTGTGTTATGCATATTATACATTAATATGTATTTGTAGGAATTAAAATTATGTTAAAGTCTGTTAATACTAACAATGGTTTGGTTGTTACTTACCTTAATCTCTTCCTATACCTCTATCACCACAGCATGTCAAGATAGGCCAGTTCTGGCTGATCCTCCTACCTTGCCTCAACCGGCCGTGGCACCAGGTTCCAGCACATCTGGGACCCAGACCAGTGGTGGCCCCTCAGCTGCCCCTGCAGTACCTGAGGCATCAGATAGTACCACCCCATGGGATGGGCCCTGTCCCCCCTCTGGGAGTGGTGGTGAAAGGGGTGTTGTCACCCGGATGAGCTGCCTGTCTTGATGTGCAGGATAGTTTACTGTGGGTTTGATCGCTATGTGCACCAGATTGAGGGCATACTGACCGACCTGGTGGGGCAGCTTCACCCTGGTGCCCAGCCTCCAGCACTGCCCCCCTCCAGGCAGTGAAGGAGCAGTGCTGACAGTTCCATAAGTGGGGATGTGAGTCAAACTCCTGCTGTCGGGAGGCATATGGGACTTGGATTCTATAACACCCTCCCTATTCAAGGTGTTCACCCCTCTCATGTGTCACACACTGCCCCATCTGCTGTCTTGTCTGTCTGTAAATGCATCCTCACCAACCCAACTTACCTCCTCCACATGTACCTATGTCCCTTCCCCAACATTCTACTCTCACCTTATAAAAAAAAAAAAATGGTCACCTGCATCAAAAAAAAAAAGTCGTCCCATACATAGCTCTCCATTTCACACACGCGGCAACGCAGTTATGCTATCTTCACCCATCTCTGAGATAGAGTGTTCAAATTCATGTACAAATTCTGTCAAAGTGCACAGTTGTGGCTGTACAAGAAATGGGTAGCTATGGTTCTGTCCTATACCCTATCTGTACATCCCTGCCTGCCTTTCACTATGTTTTTCCACTGCTTGCACGTCATTTCACCACTTTCTTATCTCCCCATTTTTCTTTTCTTTATATTTTTTAGCACTATGCTGCATGGCACATCACATCATGCAGCTTCGCTAAGCTCAACTAAATAGAGCTATATTGACTATATGTGTTTATAAACTTGTAATACATACTTACAAAATAAACACCTGCCCCATATTTTGAACCCAAGACCATTGTTAATGCAGGCCACTGCATTAACCTGCCATACCACACAACTCTTACTTAAAACAGGTAGTTTAAATGAAACATAGTAATTGCCACTTACAGTCATTATGTGTGTGTTCAGTGGAGCTGCATGCTGCACAACTCTGTGCAAACTTGACTAAAATTAAATTAAAGCAAAAAGATTACAAATGTGAGTGTACCTTGGACTCTGGTGCAATAGTACACCAGTAGAAAGCCACACTCAGAATAATGGATGTAAGTGAGGCCTGTGATAGCATGTAAGTGTGCCCTTCAGCAGCAACATGTAGAAAGACACCTGTTAAGGCATTAATGGCAAAATACATAATTAACTGGAACCATGGTACATGCATACTTCCTTATAAAGCCACTCACATACTGATGGATGTAGAAAATGTTTGTCACAGCCTATATGTGTGCACATATATCTTGCAAATACAACTGCTGCACCAGTGACTCAGTAACTCAGTAGCTCAGTCTGTTAATTGCCTTGCAAACAGTAGATTTTTGCCACACATAGTCCTGGGTTCAAATCCAGTGGTGTTTAGAATTGAATTTACAGTACAGTGAAGGCAGCAATTAATGACTGAGTCATGCACTCTTTATTCATACAATGCATTTCAAATGACATGTCTGCTTTTCACTGACTGCAAGTAGGAACACACTTCAAATATCCCTATAGCAAAACTTGTATGTGCATAAAGTGCCACATCTTGCATTAATATGCATTCACACAGAATGTCATCGCAGGTACTGCAAATGAGTGCCACTAATATCAGAGTGCATCACACAGTCCTTCCAAAGTCACTGTGCAGATTATCACAGATGCGCAGCTAACATACATATTCGAAGTCCCTGCTTGTAACAAGGCATGCCCTCATACATTTTGTAAATTACTACTAGACTGTAACACATGGCCTTGTATTGCACAAATGGTGGGCATATACTTATATTTATACCCCATCTTACCCAAAAATACACCAAACATGTTGCCTAGGACTCTGTTATTGATACCATTGCCTAACATACTTACCTTAAATACATGCCTTATTTGGAGTGGAAAGGATAGCCTCATTCTGTCTCTGCCTCTACAACAAGGCTGAAACAGCTCTCAAGGTTACTCCTACAGCTTGTTGTCCTCCAAAGTGTTCACACTCTCTGCTTATGTCTATTACCAGCAGCAGCACCCTGTAGTACACACATCGCTATGGTAAGGTTTCTGCTACAGACCTACCCTCTGCGACAATGTAGTCTACTCACCCCAGTATTGTCCAGCACAACATATCAGAAAGGAGGCCTAACCTACATAAATGCCTTATATATTGTACAGTGGCTGCATGTCATTGGCTGATGATAGTGCAAATCAGCTGCGTTAGCTGCAATTAGCATTTCAGACCCACAGACTGGTTTAGAGGCAATTACTTGCTGATGAAAAGCATGTTTAAAAGGCAAGCAGCTGGCTATGGGGAACCAGTCTGTATGAGACTTTCCTCACACAGAGAACACCTTTGTGAAGATTTTACAATCACCACATATCAACAAAAAAGTATTGCACTCCAACAGGTATGTAACTGATTTTGTGTACAACAGGATGCAGATGGGTGAATAGACATAGAGGGAATAGGGAATACAGCATTAAGCCAGTGATAGACCTGTGATAATGACATGTCATTGATCTCTTGCTGTCTTACACAGACACAGGATGTACTATATATCAATGGTGCATTGTCTGTTATCATTGTGGTACACTGGTCTCGTTGGACTGTCCCTTTATAGTGGTTGTAATAGCACATTGCTAATTGTGTGGCACTGTTCCTATGAAATATTATCATGGGGTTTCCCATAGGGGACACACCACAGTAGACCCGAGTGTTAGATGTATGATCATACAGAGGTATCTGTCACAGCACACATGGGAATACCTCACTATTGCTACTAAGATGTATTTACACACTTAGTATGTTTGAACACTGCAGAGTATGACATAGGTTCATAGGTTGGTACTAGGCTATCAGCCTTAGGACCTATACAAGCCTAGCCATAACAATTCCCTGGCTATTTCTTTCCACAGTATTTACTTCCCTGGACCCCTGTCTAGCAGGGTGGCTGACGTGATCTCCGGGGTGAATTTCTTATCTCCCATCCAATCATCAAGGTTCCTTTTGAAGAGGGCCAAAGGCGTGCTCTGCTTGACATGTATGGGCAGTATATTCCAGAGTCTGGGGAGTCTCTGGGTCAGGAACCTATCCCTCCAGCATGTTTTGTTCATTGTGATGACAAGGTTTAGATCCCTGGAGCGTGTGTCTCTGAGGGATTGGGATTTCTTTAAGTGTAGCATGTCCAACAGCTCTGGGTTTGACATGGCCTTGTATGTTAAGCAGAAATCGCCTCTGAGTAGACGATATGCGACAGAGTATAGGTGGAGTTTTTTTAGATGGTCAGCATAGGGCATCTGCTTTAGGCCTGTGATTCTTTTAGTGAGGTATTTCTGCGGCCTTTCCAGTTGTTGCAGATGTCTTGAAAGGTACATACCAAACAGGGCATTGTATTCTATGATGGGTCTATAATGAGGAATGAGTACAGTGGGGCAATGACCTACTTTTTTCTGGATGAAAAGCTCTTAGTGATGAGGTGTGCCACACAGAAGGATTTCCTGACTGTTGTGGCAATGTGGTTATCAAAGGTGAGACCACTGTCCACCTGTATCCCTAAGTCTCTTATCACACTTTCGATGTTTAGTGTACTGCCACTTATGTGGTAATTCATGGGTACATGTTTTTTCTCAAAGGGGATAACTATAAATGTCTTGGCATTGAGCTTGAGCCCATGGCTCTGGCACCAAGCATCTGTTTCTGTAAGGCCCTTTTGTAGAATATCTGCATCATTTGGGGATTCAGTAATGGCTCCCAGTTTGCAGTCATCTGCGAACTTTGTTAGCCAGAGTCCCTTAGTGTTGGCCTGTATTTCAAAGAAGTAGAAGCCAAACAAGAGTGGTCTCAGGACTGAACCCTGAGGTACTCCACTTGTCACTTGTCTGGAGCTGGATTTGGAGTTGGCTACTTTAGTGTGGGTTCTGTCAGTAAGCCAGTTGGCAACCCATCGAGTGACATAGGGATTAATGCCCAGCTTAGTAAGCTTATCTATGAGGCCAGAGTGGGGGATGGTGTCGAAGGCCTTGGTTAGGTCCAGCTAGGCTGTGTGAACCACCTTACCCTTGTCCACAGCTCTGGATACTGATTCAAAGAAGTCAATCAGGTTAAGGAGACAAGATATGCCCTTCACGAACCCAAACTGCATGGGGTCCAGTGTTTGAAGATTGCCAATGTCTTTCCATGATAATATGTTCCATGGCCTTGCAGATCAGGCTCATCAGACTAATGGGGCGGTAGTTCCTGGGATCCAAGATGGATCACCCCTTGTGAAGTGGGATAACTGTAGCTGTGCGCCACTCAGTGGGCAGGAGGCCTGAGGTGAGGCTATGATTAAACATGACACTTAGGTGAGGTGCCAGTTCATTTTGTAGTTCATGTAGTACACAGCCTGGGATGTCAACTGGTCCCATGGATGCTGTATTCTTAGCTTTGGAGAGGGCATTTTTTACCTGTGTGGCCATTATTACCGGAATTTGGCAATCTTTCGGTACTGAGATGGGCCCTTTAGGGGTGAGTGAGGGGGGGTGAAGTTTGCACTGAATCGATCTGCCAGGATATTGGCAATATCCTTGGTCTCAGTATATTTAATGCCATTCTGTTGTAGCTCAGAGCAGATCTGAGCATTGCCATTTAGATTCTTGACATAGCTATAGAATGCCTTGTGGTTGTCTTTGGAATCTTTGGCAATTTTATTTTCGTAACTAGCTTTGGAGGAGTTTATGAGGGATCTCAGCTTCTTACTGAGGCTGGTAAGGGAGGTTTTTTGCATCCTGAGATTTTCCTCTTTTCTACAACAGTTTCTTCCTTTTGTTGTAAAGTTTGTTTATGGCAAGAGACCACCAGATTGGCTTCCTTTTTTTGGAGGACAGCATCTTGGTTCTATTGGGGATGGCACGATTCATGCACGAGTGAATGTGCTCGTACAGTGCCAGCAGTCAAACTTTCAATTCCCATCTGCATGGGTGTCATGAAGTTTGTCACTTGTGACTTGAGTAGCATGAAGTTAGCTTTGGAGAAGTTTATTACGGAGGTTTCCTTACTGGGCGGGGGGGTGGGGGTGGGATGTGGATGTCAAGGGTGATTAGCTTATGGTCAGACCTGACCAACAAGGGGGTGACCATAGGTGTGAAGCATTGATTTCCCATGTTGGTAATGACCAGGTCTAGGATATTGAAGCCCCTGGTGGAATTAAGGATTAGTTGATCCAGGGCGTTGGAATTTATGAATTCCAAGAACCGTTGGGCAAAGCTGTTGGTACACGAGTAGTTTTCCTAGTTAATGGCAGGGTAGTTGAAATCACCCAGTATTAAGGTGTTTGGTTGTATCCTAATATTTTCCAGTATGTTTAGAAAAGTGTAGTGAGAATCTTGGAGCATGGTTGGGGGATCTGTAGCAAGCTACAATTTGGATTGCAGTCTTATGTAGTGTTAGTTGCACCTGGAGAATTTCAGATGCACTGTGTTGGGCAACCACCCTGGTGTTGTGAATATCCTTGGTGAATATGGGCACTCCTCCACCTTCAGTGTTTCGGTTCTGGTTTGGTGGCCAAAAAGTGTGGTAAAAGTTGTAGCCTGGTATTGCAGGGTTGCTCTCTGGAGCCTTGAAGCAGGTCTCAGTTACTGCACAAATATTGATGTTTTCCATTTTTAGGAGTGCCTTGAGAGAGTGCATTTTGAGGTTTAGACTTCTAGCATTGAGTAGCATTACCTTCAGATTTTGCATGCTTGTACCTGTTATGGTGGTGGTGGTTTTGTCCTTTGAACTTTGCCTAAAAAAGGCACTAAAGGGGTGGCAAGAGTCTTAGCCAGTAACCTGAATCCCGGGGCGACAGGTGCAGACCATCTCTGGCAAAGCATTGTGGTCTGTCGATCGTGTCGTCCCAGACAGACAGATACTGGATCCAATTGGCATTACAAAAAGTCATAAAGTAAACCAATGATAAAGTTGAACCAGCAACAAATTATTTGAATTTATATGAATTATTTTATTCTAGTTATGCGTGTATATGTTTTGATGTAATTCTTAGTAGAATATGAATATATTATGCTTGCTAGTAGCTAATAATTTTGAAGCTTTAGAAAAAAATGTGTTGAATTATATTTAAGTGTTTATTATTATACATGAATATCTTTTTTGTTTTAATAATACATAATATATGTAAGCAAATGAGGTATTTATGAAGTGAATGTGCTTATATTAAGCTTCTTAGCAGTAAATAATCTTAAAGTTTTGAACAAATGGAATGCAATATATTCCTTTAAGATTTTTCAGTGAAAAAAACTATTAATTGCTGTTTTTAATTGTTTGATTAAGTTTAGTTTATGATAGGCAGGCTGTGTCATGGATTTTTAAGTATAAAAGATGTGATGTCCAGATGAGAATTTTATTAACACTGAAAAAGGACTTTTGTCTGAAAGCTCTGTTTTATTAAAAGTATACTGGTGCAACACTGTGGAACTTGCTTTTGTTTTGGTACTCCCCTTTAAATGACACCAGAAGCTTAGCCAATTGTTGAAGTCAATCATTTTGTCCTTATACTGTGGTATCATTCTGGGTGAAGGCAGGATGCTACTCAGGGCTAGGGTCATACCTGCCTGGGCCACATGATCTGAGAGCTCTTCCATGTCTCTTTTCATGTAGTCCAGGGATGTACATCTAAAGTCATTCACTACAACATGGACAATAACAGAGTCATATTTGTGTTTGTTGTGGAGTGACTGGAGTGCAAGCATTATGTGGTGGATCCTGGTACCCGACAGGCAGCTGACTAATTTTCTCCTTGTTCAGCCTGGTGAGTGGGACATCAGTATGCCCGACTATAGAGTCACCTATAACTAAAGTGTTGGGTACAGTGTCTTGCCTTAGGGGCTGTTGTTGGTTGGCACACTGGTACTGTGAGCTATGTGACACTTTGGTTGTGATTGGTGTTTGTTTGCGTTTCAGCTTCGGAGATCCTTGTTGCTTGGGCAGGTTAATGTTAAGGGCCTCCACATATGGGTTTAGTGTTGCTATGCATGGGTTTAGAAGGGCTATGTGTTTCTTGAGGTGCAGTGCAGGTGTTAACCTTCTCCTCTTGACTATCTAGCACAATCTTGGATGGAAAGAGCTTTGCTTCCAGTTTGGCTATGTAAGTGCATCTCTTGCAGGTTGTAGTGTTGAGTGGTAGGAGGAGAGGGTTATCTGTGTACATGAGGCAATTGCTGCATTGCCCCAGTATACCCAGATTGCCCCAGTATACCCAGATTCACCAGGTGGACAGGAGAAATCACCGGAAGCTGACCTTTGGACATGCCTGGTTTGGTATTTTTTTTTTGTAAAGTACAAGAGCTGTTTTCCCTAACCTTAGCAAGGTAATTTGCAATTATAGGCTGTTTAGTGCCTACGATTAATTTCTCCTTATTAACAAGGAAAGTTGAGTGCTCATATCAGTTTAAGACTTCCTAGTGCTTTCCAGCAGGTTTTAAAGCAAGCGCTAGTCACAGGGATGCTTAAAGGTAAGATGAAAAAATGGTTTATCCTAAACACTGCAGTGTGCACTAGAGGAGTTAGATGTGAAAGTATGTAACTTAAGTTTTACCTGTCTAAAAAGTTAAGTTTTAGTGGAGAGTCACTAGTTTTAAAACAGCAAGAAAAGGGGGTGGTCACTTTTGTATTTTGGTACTATGGAATACAGTAGGATGGCCAATAAATTTAAATAGTTGAAGGGGAGTGATTTCACAAAATGATAATTTTGTGCTTACTCACACAAGCCAGTAGAAACAGAGAGGAAATGAGATATGTGGTCAAATTAACATAAGGGAAGGCAACTAGAAAGACAGTGGTGTTTAAGAACACTACAGTAACCACGTGGGAGGATGGGGAAAAAAATTCTACCTGACTCACAAGAGACAGAGCTGTGGTCTCTTTTCAAGTTTTAATATGCAGTTAAAAGCAGGATACAAGTAAAACACTAGGTAAATAAAACAAATCACAGTATTCAAAATAGAAAAAGGCAATAAAGTAATACAACAAATAAAAAGCAAACCAACCTTTCCCTCACAGCACACATGTGTGAACGTAGTGGATAGTGCCAGCCATGTTGTCCTTGCTGTATCTCTACATAGTGTACTTCCACGTATGTGATGCTGTAATGTGGTCCCCATTTTTGTCTTTCAAGAATCATGTAACATAGATGCCATCACTTCTCTGATGCGGAAAACAAAATTGTACTTGAAAGACTAAGGCAACATCATCACATTGTACTGTCCAGGGGGAGGCAAAACAGGAAACAGAGGGCTACATTGAGAGCAGAGCTTGTCCATGATGTGAATGGCATGGGTCATCTGGGCAGGACATATGAGCAGGTTCAACACAGTGCAACAGACATTATCAATGCTGCATGATTAAGGGCAGCAGATGTAGCCAGGGATCGTGCCATCACCGGTAGACAGCCTGCAGTGGCCACACATGGCCACTGAGGAATTCCTGGCAAACCTAGGCACACAAGACAGTTCCCAGGCATTCATCACACTATACATCATGGAGGAGGATGCCACAGCTTCCACAGCACAGGAGCGTGCAGGTAGGCTTACTGTGTTTAGCACAGTAATACTGTAGCAGTCAGTGTGTCAGGCTGTACATACTTTTACATGGGTGTCAGGTCTTAGGGCAGAGTGTACCTCAGCTGCACTCTCATACTCAGAATGTGACCAATACAACAAGTAACACAGTATGTACTGTAAATGTGAGATATAGGGATGTATTACCTAGTTGTGCTGCAACAAGCATTGGTATGGACATTACCTCACCCTCAACTTTTCACAGGTCTGTCAGGTAGTAGCCAAGGCCGTGGTCCTGCTGATGGTAAGCATTATACTGTTTTGTTAAGGAACATTTATATTCTATTAAAGTTAAGGGTCAGAATAATGCCCTGTTTCAGGGTAGAATGTTTTTATTTTCCATTCTGGAAAAGGTACATAAGGATCTTAAAGGGGGTAATAACAGAAGTGTAGCTGAACAAATAGAAACACTTTGGCAGTGACAGTTAAAATATAAGCCTCTTGGTTTAAATGAGGCTTTTACTCTAAAATGCCTTTTAAAACACAAAAAGTTGGAAGGACATTAAATTAGGCAGTGAAATGTGTATTTCAATATATTTGTTAAGATAGGTTAGCTGGGTTTTTATGTGTTGATTTATCAAGTATATTGTCATTAATTAAAAGGTACTGGTCATGTTTTACTTGATTTACATGATTGTTATAAATGTCTCGAGTTGAATGTGTATTTTGTTCTGAGGAAGTCTATTTTGGATGAAAGCAGAGAGGAAACATTTAACCGCTAATCCAGTTGTGGGTCTTTGTTATTATGAGTATTAGTGGACTTTTTGTACACAAAAGTGCAGGTTTTCATGTACCACTTTTTTCTTTCTTATTACAGGTGACTGGGGGGGGGTGGTGGTCTCTTTCTCCTACACAACCTGATGTCAGTGTCTCTTCGGGCTCTGATGATGATGGTGGCCACAATGAGGCACAGCTGGGGGTGCTGAGGGCTGAATCTGTCCCAGAGCTGGACATCACTCTTCTGTCTCCATTATCACCACACACAGTCAGTATGCCCACACATACCCTGTCCCTGGAGGCCACAGATACTGGACAGTCAGAGGGTGGGGACATTGAACAGTAAAGTGTGGCAACTATGGTTCCAGTGAGTGTAGACACTGGCCATACCCAAAGAGCTGGTGAGATCCCACACAGGTGGATTGACAGACATGCTTCTAGAAGGACTGCTATCCATCCACCACCTGTTGCATGTGTCACATCACGGGTCACTCAGTGCATGTTTCAGGACATCTTGGAGGCACAGGCGCATTCTGAATGGAACACCAGACATATGCTTAGGGTTGTGGATGCAGCACAGTCTGACATCCATGACTGCCTCCATCGCATTAGGGACCCCTGGATGGGTTGGCTGATACAATGGACAGAAGGTGAGCTGAGACAATGTCTGTCTTGGACCACACATTCTCTGTGTTGGAACATGTGGTTGGAATTGAGCATCAGACTTGTGGGATGCTCCCATAGTGGCAGTACATCCAGCACTACAGAGGGAAATGTGCTGTCCACATCACAACATGGCAGGCCATGGACCTGTGGTCCTGGCCATCCCCATGGGGTACACTGTCCCAGCAGACAGCAGTCACCGTCAGATACTAGCACCCCTTCTGACCTTGGGCATGGAGGTGCCAGTGCAACTCCTGGCAGAGCCAATTCTCATGTTCGGGACTGGAGATGGTGAACTGTCACCTCTACCATGTACGGTCCAAAGCTGTCCAATATACACACATGTAGGGCTAGCACTGAGCTTGACTGTGTACATGCACACACTCACACACCACTGTCACATGCAGGTCACCTACAGACACACAGGGCACCTTTCCATGGTCCATCTTGCCTGCTTCTGTTCCTGACTCACACACATGCTGTCAACCATTTGGGTCAGCCTAGGCCTCCTGCACCCCCACATAACACCCTGTGCAAGTGATGATACCTGTACCATATCCCTGGCATCCTCATAATCAGTGCAGGGAAATGAAGCTGTGTGTCTGATGTACAGGGTGAATATATTAGTTAACTTGTACTTGTTTAATGCAGTGTTGTTTTGCCATGCCACTTGTAGTGGTTAACAACAGATACTATATGCTGGCATCTGTCGCAAGTATGCCACATACTTTGGTGTACCTTATGTTGTATGATGTCATAAAGGCTATATACTTACATGATGACAGGTATGTCACAGACCTGTTTATGTTTATGCTTCAGGGGTCTGTTGGGATAATCTATGGATACACAGTGGCAATGAAGCAGCAGAGGATGGCATGTCAGCACAGCAGAAATATGTCTTCAGCAAGGTACAGCACTATAAGTGCATGGCTCCATATGTTCATATGTGTATAACAGGCTAACAAGGCCAATAGCAGTATTCAGCATACTCAAGCATCCCTAATCTGTGAACAGGTCTGCTACCCTTGATACGTGTCACCAGGGTTTTGGGAACTCGCACATCTACAAGCTGTGGTAATGGTGATGACCCATCTACAAATGACCTATATCCAGTACAGATAGTTTAACAACACCAGTTATGATTGTTGTGCTCTGCATGATTTACCTTTATAAACCTGAATCACAATGATGCGATTGCTCATATGAGCGAATCGTAACCACGAAAGTCAGAAGAGCGACGATTTCATATGTTTGAAAATCAACAAATCAAAAAGCAGATTCGTTGATTTTCAAACATAAATATCGAAAGGAAAAAAGTGTAAAGAAGGGGGCAAACCCCCATGCACCGCCCCACCCCCCTACTTTAATATTCTAACTCCGAGATCGCACAACAGTGAGGAAGAGGACCATTTTCCTATCCCCACTATAGTGAAATCTGCCCCACAATGTTGAATGTGCAATGAGCGAATGTCACTGTGCATTTGCTCTTTGCACATTCAAACCTTTTTCCGTTCGGTGTTTGCAAACTTTGCAAACAGCCTTTCAGACAATTGCCGTTCGCCCATGTGCAATACATACATGTGAAGGTAAACCGCTCTGCATCCCAGTGTGTAACCTGCACATGATGTGTGTCACAGCAGATGTGTGCTTCATATGCATGGGTGGGGGGCTGTTTCATGTAGGGTGTACTGTCTGTGTTACCTGTCTCTCCAGCATGTACTATGTATACCACAGTGATGTAGGCGTGTAGAACAGGTGAGACGTGTTAGTCCTGCCATGGATATGCTGGAGGTACATAGTGGGATCTGACGCCTCCCTGTATGGAGCCAGACACATCACCTCCAAAGCATGTAGGGGACAGCCTACACATGTATGTTGTGACACGGACTCCTTAAGACATGTTATCTATGCTGTGTATTGGTGTAACATGGAACCTGTGTGGCTGCTACAGTTATACGATATGCCTGTGTAGTGACATAGTAAGGGTGCCATTGCACACAATGATAGCCATGATGACTACCACATTCAGTATAGAAGAGGCAGTCTGGGATTTACATCCCACACCTGTGTAGGGTGAACAACAGTGAATGCAACCCCACATTTTACCTACCAGTGAGAGTCAAAGGCTACATTACTGTCTGTGTCCATAACTCCATGTGTAATGGCTCAACTGTGTGGGGTGTGCGGACACTACAGTATTTTGCAGGGGAGGATGATGTCTCATGGGATAGTATTGTGCAGTCATTGGCAGTTAGCCTTTGTCAGTGGCTCAAAGTACAACTGATTGTGTCTTAGGGCATGCTGGATACTGTTGGCTCTGTGTAGGAGTCTGCATATTGGGAGCGCTCACAATCACCTGCTAATGTACTCAGTCAGAGGCCACTGGCACTGGCTGTAACTGCAGAGCAGGAATAGGTAGATGGGGTAAGCCAATAATGGAGGATGGTGAACCCCACTGATGACTGGCATCATTGCAGTGCAGGTCTCCCACTGCTATCTTCTCAGAGTATGGCTGTCGAGCACTTGCCTATCCACCAGCTGACATAATACTCTGTACATGATGTACACAGTTTCCAGCAAGGCATGCTGGCCTAATATTGTCATACACCTTGTCAGGGCATGGTTGGTGGAGTGAGACATATATCTGACATCCATTCCATAGTGTAACACTCAATGGACTCCACTGGTTACAGACAGCAGGCATGATCTGGCCTTGAGCAAACATAACAGTGTTTGGTCCAGTGTAACTAGGTGTCCAACAGTGTCAGTGCTCGTATCCATGTTAACTGCTATCATGGCATTTCAGGGGACATGACTCAGAGATCTGGGGACAGCACTTGGCACTACCTGCTAATTGTTCACTGTACAAGTAAGTGTTGCACTTACTTCCAGCATATTGCAGGAAGAGAGTCATGCAAGATGTCTGTACAGAGTACAGACAAACACGTTAGGGAAGTGTAATATGTACATACTGTGTTGCTCAGTCATGCTGTGGCTCAGTTGCTCAAAGGATGGCTCAGGTCCTTACCTACAATGCCCTGCAGCATTACCAAGACATCCCCACACAGGGAACCAATGTAGTGCATCATGTGTTTACCAATATGGGTGACCAGTACAGTCCGCCAATGTAAGGTCCTCCCTGGTAGGATCTGGCCACAGATCAGTCTCCTTAGAACTACCAGCACATAACCCCCCTTGCAGACATTACAGACATATATGTCAAAACAGCCATTTATCACCTCATGTGGGATGGTTGACATAGCATGACTACACACCCCCTTCAGATGGGACAGGCAAGTATGCAGAGCTTACACCCATGCATTATGTCAGCAGCATTACAAGGGCAGGAACTCAGCTGTATGTGACAGGAGGGACAGAGGCTCATCATGGTTCAGCAAACCTGACTCATGGACAACTGCCATTAGCAGGCTGTTCAGTAACAGGTGGACAGTGTTGTGTAACAGTTGGGATGAGGGTGCCCCCCTTACATGGAGGCAGCATAACTCCTCAGCTAAATGAAGCACATACTGTTGTTGTGATATTGCGTATACATGGTAAGTGACACAAATAGCCACCCATGCAAAGCAGAACCACACCGCACAGTGTCTTACATTTGTGACCTCAAGGGACAGGCCCAGATTGTCGGTGACCTCATACGTCATAATGCCACATATGATGGGTCTGGACTCATACCTGACCTGTACACCCACACTGTCTGCATCAGCTACACTCCCTTGTCCCTATCACATGTGACATATGACATTCCTACAAACTGTCCAATAACTTCCATATTTAAACAGCAGTTCGTAATTGGCCTCTCAGTGGAGGATACACGGCATCTATTACACATGCTAATATTCCAGCCTGCATCCCACATGTGATCTGACAAGGATTACTAACACCATTGGGACACCCTTGCAATCATACTGACACTACTGGCTGCACACCAGCTGAGTGGACAATGGCAACTGTTATACCCTTGCACAGAGGTGGTGCATCCACTGACTGACATAACTGTACACCTCTTTGTCTGAATATCCATATCTGTATGACTGTAGAGGAGATCATCATGGAGCTGATCAGCACACATATATGTCTTCTACACACAGTTAACTGTACACAGTTTGGATGTGTGACAGGGGGAACATGGATGTTACACGTGGTGGACATTTCTGAGGCAGTGACCATGGACCTGGGTGAGGGTACATTAGGGCATACAACCCACTTGACATGGCCAAGCCATCTGACTATATCCCTGCTCAGGCAACATTTAGAAAGCACCCACTAAGGCAACAACAATACTATCCTTGTAGGGGTCACTAAGTGGCCCACTGCTGGCACACATACGCATCATAGGGACATCCTCCTCGAATAGCTGATCTGTCAGTAGCAGTGCTCAGCAAGGCACAGTCCTGGGCCTCTACTGCTTGGAATCCATTCAACTACAATACACGACTACTAACTGACTGTGGCTAACAATGTTAGCTGATACCTGCAAATTGTGAGCACACATAGAGTCTCTGTGGTATGTCACTATCCTGCAAGAGGGTATTAAAAACACATGCCTGTTGACATTTTAATGGCCATTAACTCTATGCAAATATATATGTAGTATCATTTCCATCAGTTAGACCTATGTACCTGGTAAGTGGCACATCAGTCACAACATGTGACATACATAGTCACGGGTGAACGAACTGGGAATACAGACTTGGCCATACAGGGTTACGCCTAATGTACCTCAGATAACCTTGTCTCTACAGTGGTATGGCAGGAATCATATGGCATAGCTGAGGCCACAGTCACCTGTATTTGACATGCTCATAACCCCTAAGTACTCTTCCCTCAGCATGCCAATATCTGAGTGTAATGGCCTTTTGTTAATGTACCTTTCCAAGCAATACTGGCAATTGCACACAACAGTATGGTCCCTCACAAGGTCACTTCATGTCTCCAGTATGTGTTCAATGTAAATAGTCTGCAATGAGTGTAATTGTCACCTGAGGCATATAGAATACGCAGAGGTGATCTGTGCCTTGCATACAGGGCAATGTGTGATCCCGCTTTATTGCATATGCCGCCTATCTGTAGGAGGCATAATAGATGGATAAACCACTGTAAGTACATAAAGCTTGTATGTGACGTTGGTACTACATGCTTGTGGGAAAGATTTGTCTGGCAGACTTAAACACACTCTTTAAACAGAACCCTGCCTTATGTCACACAGTGCACCTCAGTGCACCTCACCATAAGCCATCTGTATGAATAGCTGGGTGACCATTATCTGAACACAGGGGGTCTGCCTGTGTCCCTCATGGACTGGGACAATACGTGCTGATCCTGTAACTGCAGATATAAAGATGTCCATGATTGTGAGGGCTGTATGGCCATTATGTTGATGACGTTCAAACATCATATGGGTTCCATAACATGATGTAAACTGCTCTAACAGGCTCACATACAACCATGGCTACATTGAAGCTAGCACCACTTCCAGTCACCATATACAGGACACGCCAAGGCACACACATAGTGCATGTTGGCTTTATGTAGATGAGAACACTTACCTATGCAATGGTACACACTACAGATCACAGTACATGATGCACGCTACACACATGTCTGCTAGTACTATCAGTTCAGGACATACTATGCTTGATGACATTAGCAAGCCTTGTTGTGGTCAATCCATTGAGGGCCACATCACATACTTCAAATAAAATACTACAAAACCATACCAAGTTCTATGTTACCAAAATGACCATATTTATGCCACTGTGATGTACGCACACACCATGTAGCCTGCAGTGAGATTAAAATCTTTACCTATCTAGTCTTACAATCTGTAGAGCATAGTATTAATCTCATGTGCCATGGCTGAAGTCCTGATACTACCTTTTCAGGTGGTAGTCTTAAGGTGGATGACATAATCCGGCTTTGTAGAAGAGGGCAGTGTGGAAGCCACCAGCAAGTTACAGGGCCAGAAAGTGCATAACCATTGCAGGTGGATAGCTCAAGATGACATGTTTTACAAGGGTAGACACACACAAACACACACACACACACACACACACACACACACACACACACACACACACACACACACACACACACACACACACACTCCCTTGTACACCAAGTAGCTTGCTGTAAGATTAGAACCCCACCTATTTAGTCTTACACACTATAGATCACAGTATTAATTGCACATGCCACAGCTTAAGTCCTCACATTATGCTGTCAGCTGGTAATCTTAAGGTGGGTAACATCATCAGGCCTTGTAGAAGAGGGCAGTGTGGAAGTCAGCAGCAAGTCATAGGGTCAAAAAGTGCATAACCACTGCAGGTGGATAGCTCATGAGGGCATGGCAGTTGTTTTGCAGGGGTACACACACACACACACACACACACACACACACACACACACACACACACACACACACACACACACTAAGTAGGCTGCAGTGAGATTAGGACCCCTGTCTATCTAGTCTTAGACATTGTAGATCACAGTATTAATCACATGCACCATGGCTTAAGTCCTGATATAACACTGTCAGCTGGTAGTCTTAAGGAGGATGACATCATCAGGCCTTGTAGAAGAGGACAGTGTGGAAGCCTGCAGCAAGTTACAGGGTCAGAAAGTGCATAACCATTGCAGGTGAATAGCTCATGAAGCATGGGAGTTGTTTTTCAGGAATATACACACACATGTGCACCAAGTAGCCTGCAGTGAGATTTGAACCCCTACCGATCTAGTTGTGTTCACTATAGATCATGGTACATATTGCACACTCCACAGGTTGAGCCTGTTGTATATGTGATTGCAGGCAGAGTACTTGTGCATTACACAAACTGGGCTTGTGCTGAACAGCATCTGTGGTCTCCAGAGAGTGATATTGCTTTGTACTGTTATCTGCACCTTGTATCCTAGCAGTGAGATAACTGTTATTATCCTAGCTATGTGGTACATTTACCAGTCTGGCCATATGTGGCTGCTGGCAGTTAGATGGGCAAACATATGGGCAAGAACAATGCTCTCTGTCCATGTAGCCATTGACAATGTTATACATTACACCACCTACTCACTTGCGTCTCTCTACATGATGTCATCCAGCAGGCACAGGTGTCTGTAGGTAAGTGGATTATGTACCATTGCACCCTTAGTTTTGATCCTTTAAGCAACAGTATGGCTGTATGATCGTGTAGATTTACTCACCATTATTAGGGTATGTAGGACAATACAGACGTCCACACACATATCTCTGTAATTAACAGCGATGTATATATACATGTAGCTGTGTGTGTGTGTGTGTGTGTGTGTGTGTGTGTGTGTGTGTGTGTATGTGTCATGTAGATATATGGGAAGAATCTATGTATCAATGGGATATATATATATATATATATATATATATATATATATATATATATAGATATATATATAGATATATAGCTATATATATCAGTATATATCTGTCTGACACTACATAGCGATAAATATACTATGTATGTGAGACAGAGATAGTGACAGATGGATATATACATATATATATATATATATATATATATATATATATATATATATATATATATATCTGCATGTATAGACATATCTATACATAACAGGTCAGTCTGATGACACGGCAACAAAATTGTGTTCCTTTTAACTGTTTGGGCATGCCCAGTGTGACTGTCAGTACTTATACAGTGACTCCAGGCTACACTTACCTGTACTCCACTCTGGGATTTTGTGTTTTACAGACTATACGTCTCAACTGTCCAGAGTTTCACAGAATCTCCAGAGTTTTGGCTCATGGTCTGTTCCTCATAAAATTTGTGCTTTCTGGCAAATCACTTGGATGAACTTAGGATTGAAGTCACTAAATAGTGACATACATTTGAGTGTCTAACTTCAAATCCTTCACAAAATTGTCTTTTGAAACACACCCTGTTATTTTAGCAATCATTTATTTTTATGAGAGAAGTATTTAATATATGCCCTATTAGTGGGACTTTGTCCCCCCATTTTATCAGCTATGAGCAGATTTCTTGCACTAAGAGGTTGAGAGGTATGTTACAGGTAGTGACATTTGTCCCTCTTTCTGCAGTGCTGCACATCACTCTAACTGTCCAAAGCATTCCCCAGCTGTCTGCTATACTTGATATGTGACTGAGGTTCATCGGTCCATAGGTAGGTACTAGGCTATTGGCCCTAGGGCCTATATAAGCCTAGCCAAAATGGTACCCTGGCTTTCACCACCTAAGAAAATTATTTTCCTGTGCGCCTGTCGAGCAGAGCCACAGAGGTGATCCCAGGGGTGAATTTCCTATTTCCCATCCAATCATCAAGATTTTTCTTGAGGAGTGCTAATAAGGAGCTTTGTTTGGGCCCTTTAGTGGGTGAGAGGGAGGATAAAGTTAGCACTGAACCTATCTGCCAGGATGTTGGCAATATCAGTTGGTTCTATATATTTAGTGCCATTGTGCTGTAACTCAGAGCAGATCTGAGTTTTGCCATTGAAATTCTTGGCATAGCTATAGAATGCTTTGTGGTTGTCTTTAGAATTAGTGGCAATTTTGTTTTCATAACTAGCTTTGGATGATTTTATGAGGGATCTCATCTTCTTACTGAGGCTGACCAGTGATTTCCTCCAATCATGGGATTTTAATCTTTTATGCAACAGTTTCTTTCTTTTGTTGTAGAGTTTGTTTATGGCAGGGGACCACCAGATTGGATTCCTTTCTTTGAAGGATAGCATCTTGGTTCTGTTAGGGATAGCATGATCCATGCACTCGTGTAAGTGCTTATAAAGTGCATTTGTGTAGGATTCAGCAGTTATACCTCTATTGTCCATCTGCATGAGTGTTGTAAAGTTTGCCACTTCTGTCTTAAGAAGCATTGAAGTTGGCTTTGGAGAATGTTTTTAAGGTGGTTTCCCTAATGGAGGTTGGGGCCGGAATGTGGCTGTCTAGGATGAGTAGCTTGTAGTCAGATCTGACCAACGAGGAATTGACCTCTGGTGTGGAACACCGGTCACCCATGTTGGTAATGACCATGTCTAGGATATTGTTGCCCCTGGAGGGGGTGTGCATAAGTTGACCAAAACGCTGGAATTTATGAATTCCAGAAAACGTTGAGCAAAAGAGATAGTACATGAGTAGTTTTCCCAGTTAATGGTGGGGTAGTTGAAATCACCCATTATTAGGGTGTTGGGTTGTACCCTAATATTTTCCAGTGTTTCAAGAAATGAGGAGTGGGAATCCTGGGGCATGGTGGGGGATCTGTAGCAAGTTACAATTTGGATTGCGGTCTTGCCCAGAGTTAGTTGCACTTGGATAATCTCGGATGCATTATGCTGAGCAACTAGCCTGAAGGTGTGGATATCCTTAATGAATATGGACACACCTCTGCCTTTAGTGTTTCGGTCCAGGTTAGGTGGCCGAAAGGTGTGGTACAAATTATAGCCTGGTAATGCAGGGGTGCTCTCTGGAGCCTTAAACCAGGTCTCTGTCACTGCACAGATGTCAATGTTCTCCATTTTAAGGAGTGCCTCAAGTGAATGCATTTTGAGGTTTAGACTTCCAGCATTGAGTAGCATTACCTCAGATTTTGCTTGCTTGTACCTGTTAAGGTGGTGAATTTGACATTTGAACCTTGCCTAAAAAAGGCACTATAAGGGGTGGAAAGAGCCTTAGCCAGTATCCAGAATCTCAATGGCAACAGGTGCAGGCCATCTCTGACAAAGCATTGTGGTCTGTCGATCATGTCATCCCTGGCAGATAGATACTGAATCCACTTAGGATGACACCAGAAGCTTAGCCAATTGTTGAAATCAATCATTTTGCTCTTGTACTGTGGTATCATTCTGGGTGATGGCAGGATGCTACTCAGGGCTAGGGTCATACCTGCCAGGCTACAGGATCAGAGAACTCCTCCATATCTCTTTTCATGTAGTCCAGGGAGGTATGTCTCAGGTCATTCACACCAACATAGACAATGACAAAGTCATATTTGTACTTGTGGAGTGACCTGAGTGCGTATGTTATGTGGCGGATCTTGGCACCCGACAGGTAGTTGACAGTAACTTTCTCCTTGTTTAGCCTGGTGAGTGGAACATCAGTTTACCTGACTGCAGAATCCCCTATGGCTAGAGTGTTGAGTACATTGTTATGCCTTATGGGTTGTGGTTGAGTGGCACACTGAGTTTGTGGGCTGTCATTTGGGTTGTGTTGGGGGTTGGAGGTTGCTTGTGTTTCTGCTTTGGAGGTCTTTGTTGCTTGAGCAGATTTTTATTGAGAGCCTCCATGAATGTAGGTGTGTGTTTCATGTTTCTATGTGTGTGTTTTGGTGGTGTAGGTTTTGAGTGACTATGTGGTGAGTGTGGTGTGGTGCAAGTGTTTACCTTCTCCTCTTGACTGTCTAGTCCAGTCTTGGGTGAAGAGAGCTTTGCTTCCAGTTTGGCTATATAAGTGCATCTCTCACAGGTTGTAGTGTTGGGTGGTAGAAGGAGAGGATTGTCTGTGTACATGAGGCAATTGCTGCATTGCCCCAAGATACACAGATTCATCAGGTAGACAGGAGAAAACACTAGGAGCTGACCCTTAGACATGCCTGGATAATTGCTTATTTATTAAGTACTAAAAACTGTTTTCCTCTAGACAAGTGAGGAAAGTTGAGTGCTGTAGTAATTTGTAGCTTATTTAGTGCTTACAATGAGTGCTGAACAAGTGCTGAGCTGAAAGAAACAGATTTTAGTGCTAAAACTATAACACTGGCTAGTTCTAAGGGAAAATTTGAAGAGCAGATTTTATGGTGCCACAAGTAGTTTAACCCTAGCTAAATGGCGATGTATAAAGTGTATTTTTAATATAACAGTTACAAATGAGCAAACTGATTTAAACAAATTAACCAATAAAAAGCTTAAAACTGAGCCCCGTTCCAGCAGTCTTCGATCAGACAAGTTCTAACTGCACACTCAAGCCACTAGGGTGCAGGGGAACCTTCTCCAAAAAAAGATTATCTGGATTAGTGCTCAAGTTATACAAACAAAGCTAGATTCAGCAGGTGTGAATTTAGTCTAAGCTACAGCAAATAAAGCGTACCAATTTCAGAAAAAAATAGTTCAAATAAGCAGGCACAATTAGCCTTTAACCAGAAACTCCCAGCTCAGAAGGGCAGACTCTACCCTCTCCTCCCACAATAGTGCAGACCACACCTTCTTAATGTAAAATAACTGTCTCAAAGCCCAAGTGCTTAAACCAGAGCTAATACACTTTTAGAATAACAGACACTAAGCCTTCAATCAGCAACTCCCAACTTAGAAAGATGTAAGCCATCTATCTTGCCACAACAGTGCAGACCACAAACATTCTTAATGTAAAACAACTGGTCTGAAGCCCAAATGCTTCAACCAAAGGCTTAGAATAACAGTTACAATTTAATCGGGCTACAAACAAGCAGTAATAAATGCAGCAGAATCAATGCAATTAAGTACTTTTAAGAACAAGCAGCAAAAGCAAAATAAAGTAATAAAGTAGGAAGAAACACACACCACACACAGACTAATAGTCTGTGAAAACACCAACATAATAATACCTCACATGCAACAGATGTACCTACTTCCAGATTAGAAGCATCAACACCATCACCCATGTTAACTTCCGTAATCCACTGAGCCACACAGGCTGCCAGGGTGTGATCAGGTTCTATGTTAACAGCCCTGAGATTGCCTGGTCTGCTGATATACTATACTGACTTACTGTTAAAGCAGTTATGTGGGAACACTGCTGTGTTGGGTGCACGGGAACAACAACACATGATCTGCTGGGATAGGCAGTAGTCCAAATATCATGTGATCCCACTATTTAACAACTCCTTTGCCTGATGTAGTTAGTGCATATGCCAACCATGAGGCCTAGTGATTATTCAAGAACACATACTATTGGACTGGGTACCTGTAGTCCCATGTGGATGTTACATCTGTCCACATAGCCCACTATAGTCCCTTGCATAAATGCAGCAGATCCATACATACGATACCATATTATAGTAATCCTTATAAGTGGTGTGTAGGTTAGAGACTTATCTTGCGAATGCAGCAGTTGACAGGACTGTAGTTCAGGGCTGACTCTGTGTGATGCAAGCAGTACACAGCCAACACATGGATAGGTACAGGTTGTGCGGGTTGTCTGGCATCAACAATTTTACTATATGTGTGTGAGTCAGAGTAAGGTGTCAGTCCCTAGGGCCCAAGGTTGTCAGTGAATGTGCTACGCATTGTCTCTTAGCCAAAGCCAGGACATACTGGGCATGCCTACATCTACCTAGTGGGACATCATCAGGGGGTTCCTCCTCCGAGTGCTCATGTGGCTGTGGTTATGGTGACGTAGGCACTGGTGGGGGTTGTGTATCCCTTCCCTTTACTGGTCCTGCTGCAGCTATTTCCACAGGATCATACGGTGTAGCATGGCACATACTGTGAACATTTGGGCACATGTGGCTGGAGAGTACTGCAGGGCTCCTCCAGATATACTGAGGCATCAAAACTGTGACTTCAGAAGCCCAGACACATGCTCTATGATGTTCCTAGTTTGTGCATGTGAATCATTATGGCATTCTTCAGTGGGTGTGTGTGCATTTCTGATAGGTGTCATTGCCCACAGTTCCAGTGCGCAGCCAGCATCCCCCAGTAAATGGCCATGTGGGATGTCCCTTAGCATTCTCTCAGTTAAAATTCCAAAGTCTGTACCCCAATGGTGCAGAGTATGGGGGGAAAATCAGATTGTAGGGTCTATGCATACTTTACTAGACTAATACTAAACTAGAGCTCTGCTGTAGGTGCTGACTATGTGATTGGCTACCTATGATGCATTCCACCTGCCTAGTATATCATTAACATCATTTAATGCCCCTAGTTTAAGTTAAACAGAGGTCAAAAGTAATTAATATGTCACTGGGTTTTGCATACAATCAGCAATGCAGTGCAGTATACAAATGTGCGCCCCACAGGTAAGCAAAGCTTAGCAGTCAGTGTACACCCTCCCAGACTTCCATGCTCAGCATAGTGGTGCGCCATGCAAACACATGGAAACACGCTCCCCTTGGCAACAAAGCTCCCCTGCAGGGATACACTCAGCACTGTTGTGCACCATGTAAACAGGCTGAAATAAGCTTAGAAGTCATTGGACACTCCCTCCTCTGATGTCAGCTACGTCCTCTGTAAACAGCAATATGTTTCTCTGCCTACTCGAAGGGGATATGCAGACAAGATCATCCCTTTGTGATAGTAAGTAAATCCATTTAATTTGCATAGAGATCCATGATCACAGCCTGGAAACTGCACACTTCAAAGCCCTTTCATGTTAGCAACAGCACCAATGCACCATTGCAGATACTCCACACAGGGTCCTGTAATACAGTTCCGTCACATCATATTAATTTTGTTTTTTCCACTTTTTTTTTTATATAAAGCATGTTTGCACATTGCAGCGCACAAAGCAAACATGCTCAGGTTATTAAAAAAATTAATTTAATTTAACTTATTTCCTTTAATTTGTCAGACACAGAGAGGATAGTTTCACTCATATCTGTATGTACTATGTCATTTCTGTCCATCTATCTACATTTTTACTTCCCCTTTTGTCTGTGTATATTCCTGTACAGACACTGACACGGGGTGTGCAGAGTTGCCTATCTGCTTTCTGGATTGCTCTACCTGCCTTATTTGCATGAGATTCACCTGCTGCTTATGAGGTGATTTGCATGCCACAGAAGTTTCCATGTTGGCGGGCTTGTGCGCACCACTCAGCAGCACTTACTGAATCTAAAAATGTTTGCAACTGTGTTAGCAGTATGGCACGATACCTACACAGAAAAAAATGTGTAGGCTTTATTAAATTCCCCCCTAACAGTACAATACACTATAAGTTATAAATACTAGTAGATGTGCATTCAGCTTATCTGACACCACCATCACCGTTTACCATTACAATGTTAAAAAAACAAGCATCATTATATTGCACTATGATAGCAAGGCAAACACAACCTAACTACAATCATTAATAGTGCAATATCTATTCTTATTTCTTTTCCTTCTTTTTCTCTCTCTATTCACCAACTTTAGCACACATAATGGCATTATACTTCTATAACTCTTAAACTCCCAAAGAAACACTCAGTCTAAAGCCACTTAAAAGTGCAACAATATACCCCTAGGTATTCAGATCTAACACAATTGCTCTGATCTTAAAATATCTGCCAACAAACAAACATGCAGACTTAAACAATAGATATAGTGAAATGCTATTGCAGAAATCTAAACACTTTTCTATACTTAAACACAAATTATTTCTAAAATGTGGGAACATTCACCCTAACCCAGGACCAACCATACGTAATACTGTCTTAAACAATCTTAATACAACTTTCTGAAGTAGCTCTTCTAGATTAAAACTATAGCATATAAATGCTTATAGTAAGTGGAAGAAAATAGACCTGCACACCTGAATAATGCTATACACTCTGATCTAATTGCAGTAACAGAAACCTGAGCTAAAACAAACACAAAAGATGAAGAAATATTGACTCCTGGCTACAATTTTGTTACTAGTGATCAAGCAAGTAGAAAAGCTGATGGTGTAGCCATTTTGTTTTCAAAAAGATTTCAACCTTGCAATACATGCCATACAAACAACAACTTTTCATAAGGCTGAAATACTTCTAACTACACCTAAAATGAATTCACAAAAATTAGTATGTATAACAACACCCTATATACCTCCTAGTGCAGACAAATCAGCCTCTAAGGACATATTATCTTGGCTAACTACAATTATATCCCTTGAAACAATAATGTTAGATGGCCTTAATATTGATTGGCCCAAGTGTACTGATGAAACTATTCACCCCATTATCAATATCTATGGATTAACACAGGTGTGACACTCCACCACTGGAACAGTAATCAAGGAGCCTCAATTTTCACCACAGGCAACAGTGGGGGAATGTTCACTGGGACGTTGACAGGTACACACATACAGTATTTCCAGATGCAGTTCTCTCCATCAAGTGCAATTTCCTTAAGAGCACACAGAGACCACATTCAGTCCAGGGCTGGTTTCTCCCTCTTTCTCCAGATCCCCAGTAAGACTCCCCACTGGCACAGCTATAGAGTTGAATCCTTAACCAGTGTTCCAAGCCAAGTCCTTCAACACTCTCTCTGTCCAACCAGTGCTTTGTGTCCCTGCCCAAGTAGCTGACACACTCACACACTCTTGGAGATTTGTTTTACACACACACACACACACACACACACACACACACACACACACACACACACACACACACACACCTGGTAAAGGCTGAAATAGGTTTACTAGCTATGCCCCTTCTACCCAGACTATAAGGTAGTTATCACTGCCACCAGAACCCCTTATCAGCTACTTTAAGGGTATCCAATTTTAGTGTGTAATATTAATATTAATACAAATGGTAATTTGACCACAAGCAAGACTATTAGTAGTGGCCCACACAATGTCATCAAATAAATATGCAAGTACTCTCCAAACTTAAATATCTCTACACAGATCAGCCACGATGAAATGTCTAAATATATTTAATAATAAATAATAAAAGAACAAGACAATACTAAATATATATTCACAGTGACATCAGAGTTCAAAGCCACAGGAAATATTTAAAACAACATTGCAGGACAGTCTCAAATAAATAAAGAAAAATATGTAAACTAAACTTCACTATATTCCTGACTGAATCTAAGAGAATTACTATAACTTAAGAACTTACTAATAGAGCAAGGCAAATGTGGTGAATGGATATTCCAGTATTTGTCAGGTCCAAGACAGAATGCAGAACGCTCTGTCTCACTAAGAGACTCTTCAAAATAATATCTAAAATATTACTGCTGGGATAGATTACAGAATGACATCACTTCTTGTCATCTGACTCCTAGTTCTCAAGCAAAACAACCACTGATAGCAGCTGGTAACATTTAACATCTACCTCTAAAAATATACAGACAAGGGCTTCTCCTCAGATCTCTGGCAGATGCTGGAAGTCACAAAACAATTGCATTCCTTCATGCTTTCAAGACTAGTAATTAGTTCACCCTCAAGACAATACAAAAATGCCCTAGTACAGACATTATGTTTCTTACTGTATTGAAAACTGAAAGATATCATCTTTTATGGCCTAGCCATAAATTAATTTAATTTCAGTTATTTTTCTGAAGTTTGCTGGACTAAAATAAATCTCCTGCATTCCAGTTTTCACTGTTAAAATATATGCATTTAAACAGTTACAATAGTGCATGTATGTTTCTATTCTCTTCCAGTAGGGCACACTGTGGTTATATTTCAAACAGCACTTTGCAAATACCTTTTCAACACACAAGTCTACAAGTCTGTATGAACAGTTTGATATACACAACATACAGTTCTAATACATTTGAAACTCAAGCATTTTACATAAATCATTTCAATATTCACCAATGACATATAGTTATTTACAAAATTCTAGCTAGCTGTGCTGGCAGTATCTCCTTTTGTCACAACAGGTAATACATGTGACCACAAAAAGTATCTTGAGCTGTATACTGACATCAGATCCCACCAAAATTACCCATGCAAGAAAAGCCACTCCACTGGTATAGAGGGATAAAGCCCTGACTACTGCCCATATGACCCCAGTTTGATTAGTTGCACTGTTGACCAATGGAGCTGCAAGGAGGATGGGCATGCACATCCCAAGGTGGTGGAAATTTATTGATGAAGCTCCCGTAGGGGAGGCATGGTCCAAAGAGGGGAGTTCCCCTCAAATGTAATCAATGAGCATGGAAAGTGGGGAATGGAGTTGGTAGGGCATATAAAGGAAAAAGAAAACAGGACAGATGTAAAGACAGCTAAGCCAAAAGGGTGCCCCCTTAGGATCCATGACTGGGCCCAGCAATACCAGTGTAAGTCCAGGGGCAGTAGGTGTTAAGCTAGTAGACCCACTATGAACACAGGACACTGGTGAGCTGAACCAGTTAAATTATGTTCCAGAAGAAACCAAAGAAAGTAAAAAAAAATATTCATGCAAAATTTATGCCTAGCACAATTGATCATAATCCTGTCTTTGTCCTGTGAAAACACACTAATATTTATAGAACATCCAATATAAAATAGTCAGAAATCCAACCACATTCTATAAGGAAATTTTCTTGTCCATCATTATGCATAGCTACTGGAAGCCACTAAAAACACTGCCTTTAGATGATGCAGTAACTGTTCAACAAAACAATCCTTTGCATGCTAAACTCACTTGGACCTCAGTGCAGAAAGAGTTAAATCAAATCCTGTACCATGGCTTACACGACATATAAAAAAGCTGATACACAATGGAGATAAAGCATGGAAAAATGGTGTTTATAAAAAAGAAACAAACAGTAGTCAACAGTATCAGCACTTGTGAAGCCTAACTAGGAACACCATTGGAAAGGCTAAGCAAAAATACTATTCAACTCTACAAGAAAACCACAGCAAAGGTCCAAAACAGTTTTGATCAAAAATCAATTAACTTTTTCAGCATGGGAAAAAAAATCACAACTTAGCCTTTTCACAGATGAAACAAACTATAACATAGCATGCAAATTTAATTAATTCTACATAAATGCTGCTCTCCTAATAAACTTAGAATGCCCAAAACAGCAATAACTGTTGTAAATGATATCACTAATACTTTCCCACTTATCAAACTTCTACCATCACAATAAAACACTTATTCAAAAATGTAAATCTACTTGTCATGCAACAGATGGCCTTCTAGTAGAATACCCTAAATTAACCACAGTTGCCATTGCATACCCAGTATCTATCACTTATAAGTTACTGTCTCCAAGATATTATAGCCCCAAAACTCTGGAAACAATCCTATGCTATTGCATTACATAAATTTGGAAAATATTTTGAGATGACTAACTATTGACCTACTGCCATTTTGTCCCCTCTATCTAAGATACTTGGAAAATTTGTACAACTGCAGCTGATCAACTTTTTAACAGAGGCAAATGTATATGACACAAAACAAATTTAGACCAGGCCACAGCACAGAAATTACAGTTGTGTACACTTACCATAAATGTAGATGTCCGAATGTATTCACTGTTGCAGTCATTACATTTGGGTTATCTGCTTGCAGGTAGCCTCAGTCGGCCTGATTAACAAAGTCTTGGGTCCTGCATCGCTTTCTGTCCCTTCTTCCATGATGTCAGGTCGCCAGGGGTATAAAACATGCAGCCGACGCCATTACATCAGTTTTTCTTGCCCCAGATGTCAGGTGCCCCCCTAATGGGAAGCAATTAAAAATAAAAGCACAAAGATATACCTCCAACAAAAAAGCAAATACACCAAGAAGGCTTTTAAGCATAGTAAAGGAAAGCAGAGGTATAGCTAAAATAAGTTAGGGGGCTGGAGGGAGGGTAACCAGGACTGCATCAGTGAATACACTCGAACATCTACATTTATGGTAAGTGTACACAACTGTACTATGTTCTTCATGTTTCACTGTTGCAGTCATTACATTTGGGTAGATTCCCAAACCTATGGTTGGGAGGAGGAATTTAGATAGCATTAGGGCCAGCTATAAGGCCCTGCAAGACTGCAGTGGCAAAGCCAGCTCTGGATTTAGAAAAAATTGGCAAATGATAATGCTTGGTGAAAGTATGTACAGAACTCCAGTTAGCAGCTTCTAGGATGTCCCTGGTAGGGATGCCTCTGAGGAAGGCTGTAGAGGTAGATACATCCCTGGTGGAGTGAGGTCTGATCCCCTGGGGGATAGGTTTTCCATGGTGCTTATAGCGAAATGAATGCAATGGCTTATCCATTTAGAAATGGTTTGCTTTTAAATCGCCTTCCCCTCTGCCCCTGCAGCAAATGCCAACAACAGTTGTTCAGATTTCCTTTGAGGTTTAGTCCTGTCCAAGTAGAATCTAAGTTGTCTGTGCACATCTAAGGAATGCAGTATCTGTTCCCCTTTATTCTGTGGATTGGGAAAGAAGGTTGGCAAATTAATGGACTGATTAAGAGCCACACTGGATACCACCTTGGGCATGAAGGATGGATTGGTTCTGAGGGACACCCTGCCCACATGAAAGATGATGGAAGGCTCCAATGCCATAAGGGCCTGTAATTCAGATACCCTTCTAGCTGAAATGATTGCTAAAAGGAAAGCTGTTTTCCAAGAAATAAATTTTAAGTCTGCAGTAGCAGCTGGCTCGAAAGGAGGTAGAGTGAGTTTCTGCAAGACAAAGTTAAGGTCCGAGGCTGGGGTTGGAGCTGTCCTAGGTGGTCTCAAATTTTTGGCCCCTCTGAGGAACTACATGAGCAGTGGATGAGAGAAGATGGGAGGTTCTGTGTTATAATGAGCTGAAATGGCTGAGGCATGGATTTTAATGGAGGAAAACGACAGACCCTTGTGAAGCATCTCAGTTAAGTATTTAAAATCTGAGGTAAATTGGGTGCTGCTGTGCTCATCCCTTGAGACTGGTTCCAGGCACAGAATATTTTCCATTTTTAAGCATAAGATTTTCTAGTACTAGGCTTCCTTGTCTCTAAAATTATATCCATCACAGGTTTGCTGAGGGATGTTAAAGAGGAGATTAAGTAATTAGCCAGGCTGTAAGGTTCAATGTTAGAAGCTGAGAGTGCAGAATCTGGTTCTCCTGCTGAGACAGCAGGGAAGGAGTATGAGGCAGGTGGCATGGAGATAGCCGTGACACACTGTGCAGGAGGGGATACCAGTGTTGGTGCAGCCAGTCTGGAGCAATCAACATCATCCTTGGTTTGTCATGTTTGACTTTTAGTAGTACTTTGGAGAGCAGTGGCAGAGGGGAAGGCATAGACTGATAGGTTTTTCCAGCTGAAGGACAGAGCATCCACTTTCCAGGCTTGTTTGTGGGGAGTCCTTGTGCAAAATTTGTTCAATTGGTAGTTCTGGGGAGAGGCAAACAGGTCTATATCTGGGCTGCCCCATTTGCTTTTCAACATGTTGAAAATCCTTGGTTCCAGTTTCCACTCATGTGGGCCCATGAGGTTTCTGCTTAGTCCGTCTGCCAGTGTATTTAATTTTCCTGGCAGGAATTGAGCTTTTAGGTGCACTTTGTAGCTCATGGCTAGTCTGCAGAGGGGGTAAGAATGTGTATCCCCCTGCTTGTTTATGTACCACATAACAGTGGTGTTGTCCGTCTTTACCATTAGTTGTCCTGGAAGAATGTGGTCCTTGAAGGCTGTCAGAGCATTCTGTACAGCTAACATTTATTTTTGATTGATATGCAGGTGCATTTGACTTGGGTTCCATTTGCCCAAAATGCACTTCCCTGCCAGGTGAGCCCCCCATGCATAGTCTGATGCATCTGTTGTTAGGGTTTGGGCGGCAAGGGGTGGTGTGAAAGGTAGTCCCTTGTTTTGGTGGTAGGCCTCTGCCCACCAAAGGAACTCTAGGCATAGGCAAGATATGATAGGAATCATTGTTTCCAGGTCTTGAGAATGTTGACACCATAGGCTTTTTAGATACCACTGTAGTTCCCTCATATGCAGTCTTGCATATGGAATTAGAAGAATGCAGGAGGCCATGAGCTCCAAGTCTTTTGCAGTATTTGCCTTGCAGATAGCAGGGTTTTTGTGGCCACTTGTTTGAAGTAGGTTGTCAAATTAATTTGTTTCTCTGGCGTGAGGTAAGCCATCTTGGAAGTTGTATTCAAGCTTGCTCCCAGGAATATAATTTGTTGACAGGGTACCAGGTGTGATTTCTTTTCATTTATGGTGTACCTCAGACAAGTTAGAACCCTTTGTAAAAAGGCCAGATGATTCAAAAGTATGTCCTGGCTTTTTGCCTGAATTAGACAATCGTCCAGGTATGGGTATATTTGAACATTTCTTTGCCTGCAAAATGCAATAACTGGAGCTAAGCACTTTGTGAATACCCTGGGCACAGTAGATAAGCCAAAGGGCAGTGCAGAGAAATGATAGGGTGTGTAGCCTGCGTAGGTATCTTATGCAAGATTCCCTGATTGGGATGTGCAGGTATACTTCTTTTAAATCTAGTGTTGCCAACCAGGCATCTTTGCCTAGCATAGGAAGTAATTGGTGAAGAGTCAGCATCTTGAATTTTGGAATCTCCAAAAAGGTGTTTAGAGTAGACAGGTCCAGGATAGGATGCCATGAATTGTCTTTTCTGGGTACCAGGAAAAGTCTCGAGTAGAAACCTTGTCACTTTTCCTCTTTTGGAACCAGGTGAATAGCCCCCATGCTTAAGAGAGAAAGTACTTGTTTTTGGGCCTCTGCCCACTGATTTGGGGGTAGGTCCAGCCACCTGCTTGGTGTTGGCAATGTGTGGAAGTGAAATCTGTATCCCTGGGACACTATATTTAAAACCCATTTGTCCTGGGTAATGAGTTCCCAATTCTATGCATGAAGAGCAATCTTTCCCCCCAAAGGGGCAGTCAGTTGATAAGTGCTTGGAAATTTTGATAGGAAGTCATTGAGACAGTTTACCATAGGGGGGAGTCTTATTATCCCCATATTTGGAAGTGGAGGCCCCCCACTGTTTAGTTCTGTGTGTCCCCTGGGACTGAAACCTGGGGTTTTTGCTGTGTCTGGGTTTGGCTTGAGAAGACCTGGAAGGGGCTAGAAAGGTCCAATTCTTAGAGGGCCAGTGCCTACTAAATCTAGGAGGCTGAACTTGTAAAAAATCTTTAACAGTTTGCATAGAGTTAGCTTTATCTTCCATCTTTTTAAGAACTTCCTCAGCCTTGTTGCCAAACAAGCAGTCCTGATTTAAAGGAGCATCCAACAATTTAGCTTTAACATGATCAGGCAAAGATCGCTCCTTAAGCCAAGTATGCCTTCTGAGCACAGATCCAGTAACAGCAACCCTGCAAGAGGCCTCTAATGAATCAAAACCACATTGCAAAGTATGTTTTCCAACTTGTTCAGCAGAATGCATTAAATCCTGTAATTCTTTATTTTCCACACAGTCAGGAATCAACATCATTTTCTGTTTAAGCAGTCCAATAACATGTTGTTGATACTTTAACATATGAAACTGGCAGTTTAAAGCCCTAATGGCCAAGGTTGCAGAAGTGCAAACCTTCTTACCCCATCTATCCAGTGCCTTGGAGTCTCTATCAGAAGGCATAGGATTTTTAGCAGTAGAAGCCTTAATGCCCTTGGGCCCCTGTGAAATAGTCTCTGGATCTGCAATGGGATTTTTAAAAAGGAACTTGTGGGACTCAGGGACCCTGTAGTATCTGTCAGGTTTTCTGGGAGCAGGAGGCAGGGAATCAGGGGCCAAACTAAATTCCAAAAAAGCATCATCAACAATGTCTAGTACAGGAGGAATAGCTAAAGGTCTATGCTGAGGTAGGAGAAGGAAATCCCTAAGCCTCTTTTTTGAATCAGAAAAATCCTGGCTTTCCCAGTGGAAATGCTCCCTTAGAGTATGTAAGGTTTCCCCAAAAGAAAAATCCTCAGGAGGGGAAGCAGAGGGAATGGAGTCCTCTGCATCAGAATCTTCATAAGTAGATAAGGGCAAATCCAGATCATCAGAAGAATCAGAAAAAACAGAATCCTGATAAGAAGATTCATAATCAACTTCAGTCCTAGGCCTCTTAGAAGGGTGGGGGGGTTGTCTACCCCTGATTAGAGTTATTAGATCTTCAGCCATTCTTATCATTTGTTTTTTAGGCATAGAGGCCTGAGCATGTAGCCTGGGCATTGTTTTTTTAGGCATGGATCGAGATTTAGGCCTAAATAAAGAAGGAGGCATTGGTTTAATATGCAAGTCCATAGGCCTGAATACATCTTCAGAAGCCGGTGCCTGCACAGCGGCTCCGGACCCATCCAAGGTAGAGACATCCAAGGGTTCCATAGTTGAAGCATCTCATGGCATACCGGACTCCAAATGGGTCTGAATAGAGGCCTGCAAATCAGAAATAGCGAGTATCAGGGGCTGCAAAAGCACCTCACTGAGTGCCAGCAAACTAGCGACTGGCTTAGGAAAAGCGAGGGCTCAGTTTTGGACCATGGTGGCCTGTCTCTGTCTTTATCTTTGCGTTTTTTCAGAATCCCAGTAGTCGGATGGCTAACCGACGACATTTCTGGATAATTAAACCAAGAACCGAAATATTTAGAGGCAAAAATATACCAACGATGGATAGTGCACTGATTAAATAAAGCACAAAACCAACAGCAAGGTACGTTGTGGTCAGGGCCTAGGCAAGGAATACAGTACGAATGAAAATCTTTATGAGGTATTTGCTTTCCACAAGTAATGCAATTATTAACTTTTACTGACATTGGTAAGGAGCAAGAAAAAGTTTCCTCAACGAGGTACTTAGCTTTAGTTGAAGACTTCGGTTCTGAAACCCAAAAATGAAAATTTCAGGAGTTGGCCAACTGGCACTTGCAAACTGCTTCTTCTTTGGGCACTGCACAGCAAGAAAGACTGATGTAATGGTGTCGGCTGCATGTTTTATACCCCTGGCGACCTGATGTCATGGAAGAAAGGATAGCAACTGAGTTAGGACCCAAGACTTTGTTAATCAGGCCATCTGAGGGCTACCTGCAAGCAGATAACCCAAAGGTAATGGCTGTAACAGTGAAACATGAAGAACATCAAGCATTACTAACTTTCATAAACTATATTCATGAAAGATGTAATAAAGTTAAAATGATTGCATCTATATTTACAGACCTAGCCAAAGCATTTGATAGAGATTCACATCCCATATTACTATCTAGGCTCATGGAAATAGGCATCGCAAATAATGTAATTGGTTTAAAAGTTACCTTAGCCACCGAACACAGTGTGTATGCTGCGGAGATGAGCTGTCATCTCATCAGGAAACAACTTTAGGTGAGCCACAAGGTTCAGTATTTGGACTGTTCCTCTTTAGTATATTTATTAATAAAATGCATACAGCCTGCCTTCCAGCACATATAATCAAATATGCAGACAATTCAACACTAATATGTGTAGCCTCTACAGTCAAACACCTCTAAAATGACATGCATTCTTTTATAAAAATTGAAAAATAGATTCAGCAAAAGTGCAAAATAAACTACTGGGTATAAATAAATGAACACAGATTAAGATTTGAACAGCATATCCAATATGCTGTTCAAAAACAACCATAAACTAGGGTTCCATTATAAAGTCAAAACTTCTCTACCAGACCATGCATGTAAAACCATAGCTCAAGCCTATAGACTCCCTAGACTCCTGTATGCCTTGTCAGTTTTGACCAAACTACAGCCCACTCAGCTAGTCAAACTGGAACAGCCATCTAAGAAAATTACAAAGTCTGCTAGTAATCATATTGACCAAACACTTCAGTCACTTAATGGGCTGGAGCTACCTAATCTATTAGCCTACACTCATATTAAGACTGCCCATACCATCCTCTACAGGCGAGATGGATACTCTGTCACCAGGCAGTTATTGAACTGGTACTCATCTCACAAAGAAGTGTTGTCACTGAACCTACACCTAGTGCTTGCTCAAAAATTAAAAATCATAACTGTTACTGCCTGTACTCTGCATAAGTTGCTAAACTGTGTAACACTCTCCCAAAAAACATCAGAAATATCACAGCTCATCTTGTTCATCTTATTTAAACCCACCTTGAAAGCATACTTGTCAACAAAACAGTTCTGCACTTGTAACATCTCCTCTACTAAGCCCACCTCGGGTCTATATTATAAGATCGACAGTTGAAAACATTGAACACCATATGGTCGATGTCTTCAAACGTTGACCTTATAAAAAGACCCACCCCCCACACCCCTCACTACTTAAATATACCAACTCCGAAACCGCACTACATTGCAGTAAACGGAAATCTCCCCTTATGGAGATTTCCATTGACATGTTCAAGATTCTCAGCGTTCGTTATTCTCATGTTGACAATGTCAGATTCGACATTGTCAGCTTTCAAGAATCTAATATAGACCTGCCCACCTCTTATTCTAAATCATCTTTTTTTATACATAACTGCTGCCTGTACAATCCACTAAGTTGCACGTGTGCTTATTTCTTAGTAACTTCCTCCTGTGTAAAATGTCAGAATGTATAAATGTAACTACTGTTTGTGTATAAATGTAAATCAAAATGTAACTACTCTGTATTTGACTAGAATTTAGTATAATACAATGTAAGCGAATAGAACTTTTGTCCCAGTCCCTTTCAATAAACACATCACACCGAATGACATTTGACGATCTTTACTAAACTTCCATAAACATAACTTTGACCAATATTATTTATTAATCACAGCATAAACATCCATATAACTGTTATTAATCACAGCAAAACATCCATAAAACTGTTAACTAGGGCAGCGTGACCTCGCTCCCCTTGACCAAATAAGCACCATCCTTACCCCCGCTCGCTTATTTTACTTATCAAGCAGCATCCAACTGCTCATTCTCCTTTCTCAACTCATCAAAATGAACATCCAACACCAGAAGTGAAACAGTAGAAGGACAAGCCTGCCCCTCTTCTTCCCCTAACCAAACTTATAAAATAACCATAATCCCCAATGTTCCAAAACAGGGAGGGCGGGTAGCAAGTTCATGCCAAAATGTGATTGCTTACCCAGTTGCACTTGCATAAAACCCATTACGCCCCTCGCTACCCTTACCTCATTTCCTTCTAATATTCCTACATTCCCATTTAATCCTTTCATCCCCCCGAATTAGCTTCCTACCCCTACCCACTTAATTCCCATTACTATTTCAGTCTGACCCCCACCTAAAGATGTCCCTAGACAAACTGGGTTGTTACCAAACCTCATTTGTCCCAGTCCCCTTCAATAAACACATCACACTGAATGACGTTTGATGACCTTTATTAAACTTCCATAAGCAAAACTTTGACCTATGTTATTTATTAATCACAGAATAACCATCCATATAACTATTATTAATCACAGCAAAACATCCATATAACTGTTAACTAGGGTAGCGTGACCTTGATCACCCTGTCCAAGTAAGCACCGTTCTTACCTCCAGTCACTTATTTTACTTATCAAGCAGAGTCTCATCGCTCACATTCATTTTCCACTTTTTGAATTAAAGATCCAGACAAATAAGCAGCGTCCTTACCTCCGTTCACTTATTTAACTTATCAAGCAGTGTCCAACTGTTCACTCTTCTTTCCCAACTCATTGAAATGAACATCCAGCATCAGAGGGTCAACAGAAGATGGACAAGCTTGCCCCTCTTCTCTGCCCCCCAGCATGACCAGGCTGTTCCCCCTCCTTCCTACTAAAACTTCCAATAAAACCTTCAAATAAACCTAACCATACATTAAAAAGGGGTGAAGCCAAACATCATTCAGTGTATTCCCTCCTCTTTGAACCAAGCTGGATCCCTGCCATCAACCTCCCAAAGCCCTATCATATAAATACCTAAAGCAGCCAATTGACTAAGCAGCTGAAATTAAACTGATGAGCCCTCTCTCATGCCAAAGTAATACCCATGCCCTTGTATAATCTCTGCAAATTAAACAAATCATCAGTTATCCTAACTACCAGCAGTAGCTTCATAGTTATTCCCAGGTCATTACCTGCCAAATGAACCAAAAGAACTCTGAAGCCCAATGTCACCCAAAACAAAGCAAGGCCAATTGCATGCCATCATGCCTACTACAGCCCCCTTTTTTCACCCAATGGGTATAACAATAACCAAAATGAGATTTCCTTTTCTACTTGATCAATTTCATAGTAATTCTGCCATCATACCAACTATTCATTATAAAGCAAGAAAGTATTTGTTGACTAAAAATCACCATCTTAATGACTTCAATGCATCCATAAAGCAAATGCCACACAGACTGAAACCCAATGAGCCTCCATCTACCATGTCAACCCTCCCAACAAAACCTATCTTGTCAATAACCAAAGACTGCCAGTCTTCACACTATCAAACCTATTGCACCCCTTCAAGCATATGAACCACTGTCTTGAGATTTGACAAAGTCACGTAATCCTGTCACCCATGCAGCTATACTAATTGCAACTAAACCCTACCTGAACAACTGAACTGTCTCACCTTGTTCCCTAGCCTTAAACAACTCAACAATCCTTCCCAAAAACTCCTACCCCCCCCCCCCCCAGGCAGCTGCAACACAAATTTAACAAAGATAACAAGCCCTGCCATATGCTTTCCTTATCAAAGCTGTCCCAGACTTCTGCAGTAGGCATGTAATCCTTCTAACCCAACCTGACACAATTTTCCTAGCAGCCCAGTAACTCATAACACTGCCATACTAACCATTTAAAAATGAACCCTATTCACTACAACTTCTCCTGCTAAACCTAAGACTCCAGATAAAATTAAACTAACTCCAAAATCCAATAGCCCTCCTCAAATCATCCTACACTCCTGCCAGCCAACAAACCACAAACCAATCCCCTCCCCAAAGTATGCTCTCAACCCAATGCCTCCTACCACATTTGTAAACAAATGCAAATCCCCATGAACAACCTGAAAAATCTGCCAAAAGCTCAACAACATCCTTAATCCTCTGCTTGGATGTGGATTTCTTTCTTAAAGCTTTTCACATTACCTCTGATAAAGAAACAAACTGTGGACTACATCTGCTAGGAGTCCCAAAACAATATCTTGCTTAAGCCTTCTAATTTCCACCTAATCAATGGAACCCCCACTTCCTCACATATCCCCCAAACACCCAGATACCTACAATGTTCCATCAAGCCCTACCTACTCTAGCAGACCAAAGGAATGAATCAAACAAACCCAATAACCTACCTGCCCACCATTCCTACTTCACCAAAATGTCACAAATCTCTTCCATTCTCCATAATAGGCTTGATCAAAAAATAAAATGTATTAATTCTTGCACAACTTCTGAAAACAGGCAATGACATAAGCAGCTGACACAATACCCATACAATTATAGGTAACTGTATCACCAGTCTTTCCTCTTTTGTGCTACCCCCAAAAATTCCCTTTACTCCAGCTACCCTGAAATCCCCATAACAAAGATAGCCTACCCAATTCAGGCTGCTGCAAACTCAAATTAACCAACATGTCTTCCCATCTGTCAAATTCACAGTTAAATACATACCCACACACTTCAAACTAATGTGCAAAAACCTACACACCACCCTCAAACATACCCCAGCTGAACCCCTGTAACTTAGGCCAAAGCAGTATCCTACTGCAACCAAACCACCAGACAATAAATGAAACCTAACACCTAAGGAAGCTTAACACCCATTTGTACCCTGACTTTAGCCACAAAGCCACTACAGCCTCCAAAGTCTTACTTTACCATTTACAATTTCTGATTCCATCATACATTGAACCCGATCCACATCAATTAATTCAAACTATCCACATACTCCCTAGTTCCCAACCTTCCTCCAACTAAAAATGGTAGGTGAAAGGGTCAAAAGGCCCCCCCTCCCCACCCCAGGGCTTGCTTAGTTAATCACTCACTCACAGATCCCAAAGTCTAACACAACCTATGTTGTTATGACTCCAACCTCACTTATGTACGACCACAAACTCCCCATAATTAACCTGAACACCTGCTTCACCCTGCCCCAGATGCATCTCATCCTTACTTGTCCCCACACTACTCACAATCCACACAACTCTCACATGCCTATATGAGCATATAAAAATGTATCACTGCCTGTGACCTCATGCGTACCACCCCAGCAGCCAAAATACCCCTTAAATTAGCATCCCTCACCTGACGAGACCACCTCCTTTGGACCACTGGCTGATACAACTGTGTGCTTCCACCATCTGTGACCTCACTGCATAGCACTCCAACAGCTGAAATGCCCATGCAGCAGCCATCACCTGTCAAGATCACCATCTGCAACCACCTCATCTGCCATTCCAGTGGTGGATGGATCCCCTGCAACAGCATCCCCCGACTGCCGCCCTGCTTTCACGTGTGACATCTGCCAAAAGAAAGACCATGATAAGTACTGTAACAATTAGAGAGAAAAAATAAAAGCATGTGTTATTGCCAAACTCCTGTCTATCCCTTCCGTTAATATGTATTAATCCCCTATACGTTCTACCAAACTGCACTTCCTTCCTCTTATCCCTTTCCCTGCATTTCTTTTTAATATATGACACCCCCTACCCCACCCACCAGGATGGAGTCACACATGGACCAACCATGTACCTCATTAGGAGTCTCAGCAGTCCACAATTCCCAAAATTACATGCTCGGGGGCCAACAGCAATCTGTATCAGGAATTCCTTACTGATATCCATGGTAAAACAAACTTAATCATATTAACTCATTAATATATTTTTTTATTAATTACATAAGTGAACAGCATACTTTAACCCCTCCTGTAACCCTCCTACTTGACATTGTCAATAAGCCATTAATATTCTCTGTTTCACCTCATGCCCCATTTTTTCTAGTTATGATGGCTGATGTTCTCCATTTCGGGGATGGAAGGTTAAGAGTTATACAAAACCCTATGGAGACCACAGCAAAAACAATGTCACCCTATCACCTGCCTGCACTCAGTACTGCTCTGACCAAGTACCCACCACCTTATAACACTTACCACCACAACACACATGTGTGAATGATAACCCTCAAGCTAGGTAGCTCACAATCCACGAAAAGCCACTTGCGGCTCAACTGGACTCCCCCTCTGATCCCACAGTTTCAGGCCTATGCTTGCGTATATTTTTCTATTTTTTGGAATAAGCCTGGCAGCCCTACTTTGATAATTACTCCCAACACTCCAGCATCCAACTCTCCAACATCCATCACCCTATACTTGGGCATTAACTCTGTCACATTACATATCTCTATAAGGTTTCCCTTTAATTCCATGCAGTCAGTCATTAACTTATTAACAGCTTGTCCCAGCATAAGAAGAAAGTCTCGCCACATTCACCTCCTTTCACCTCCCCTTGACTTTGCCTCATTTTTGCCATGGCCCTTGTAGAATTCTGAGAAATCAGCCTTAAAAACATTAAACCACGGTCAAAATTAAGTAGGAGAGAAAGCCTACACAAACTTCAGCACAGCCTTTTTAGAGGGAGATAACGCATCTGAAATTTTTATAAACACCAATATATATATATATATATATATATATATATATATATATATATATATATATATATATATGGGTCTACTTCAGTAGACCAACCTCTCACTTTCCCGACTCCCACTTGGTTGAGTCAAAATGACCGACAACTAAAAAAAAACAACATCTGGAACACTGACTTTTCATGTGAGGTAAGTAACCACTTGGCTATCCTGTTGAACTTTGCTCCTTACCCCTCCCCCTGTGGTAGTGCGATCTCGGAGTTGGTATATTTAGTTAGGAGGTGTGGCGGGTGAAGCCCCCCCCCCCACATAGGGGGGTATTGGGGGCAAAGTCTCCCACATCAATGGGTTTAGTTTTATTTTGTTTAGTTTTTTTATTCAGGATGGCCAAGCAGTTACTTACCTCATGTGAAAAGTCGGTGTTCCGGATATCGGTCTTCTAAAGTTGTCAGTCGTTTTGTCTCAGCCAAGTGGAAGTCGGGTAAGTGAAACATCAGTCTACTGAAGTAGGCCCATATATATATTTCTACTTGAGACATACCTGTTCTAAATAATTCCACTTCAGAATATTAAGCATCCATGAAGTTTTCAGAAATATTTAACATCATGAAGTAATGAATATAATGAATCACCTGCCCTTCAATGTGAATTTTAGTGACTGTATTGCATGTTGTTACAAGGAACACAATGACACTAATGACACTATTTTATTGTACTTGAAAAGGGGATTCATTCTCACCTCATCAACTAGCATACACATGCATATAGTCATTATACCTAACAGTCAGAACACCACAAGTAATTACAGACTTAACAGAAATATGACGGATTTCATCAACAGATTGCTACATACCTCTGAACTTGTCGATGCAAGAAATGTGAGCAAAGCCAGAAAGAATGAGAGGGGATAGAGGCCTAAACATAGGGACAACATTTTAATATTGCTCCTATAAACTTAGAATGTTGCTAGAATAACAGATCATATGTTGTTGTATATTTTCTGAAGGAAATAAGGACTGAACTGAAATGCCTGTCATGATTCAGTTTTATTTAATGGCTTCAGTCTCCAATGATTTGCTGGAAAACAATAAATTTATGAGGAACAGACCAAAATATGAGGCAAAAATCTGGACACTCTATGAAAATCTGGACGGTTAAGAGGTATGGATGGCTACTATATATAAAACAATCATGAACCGCTGGCCCGCACTTTCCAAGCATCCCCAAACCTCAGTAATGGACAGCATTACAATGCACACGCTCGATATCGAACCACAAAACACCACCCCAGCAACTCAACGGAGTAAACGGATGGCCATTCCACTCCACCACCACATTGTAATTCTACCCGACTCCCAACCAGGTGGAGACAGCACGATTGAATCACCCTCTGGCAGAAACTCCTTTTTAATGTTAAAAGACTCAAACATTGCAGCTTAGCCACCCATGCACAGCACATAACAATTCTACATCGATAAAAGCCACTTTGTGAAGGAAAGAATTTACTGCTATATATTTTTTGCACTAAGCAACCATTAAAACAATAATATATATAACTCACTATACCACGAACAGCTGAAAGCCATGCTCCACCCAACAACACAGCCCAAACAATCAAGGTCCTCCTGAGGCGAGCACCAAAGGCTCAGCTGGCCCATTCTTCCCAAATCACCCCTGCCTCAGCATCCACTCCAGATCTTCTCCCTGCACAACAGCACTGTTGATCGTATCCATGCAAACACCAAAATAGGTATGCTTCCACAGAATCAACTCACACCCACAACCACTCAAGCCAGGCAACCCCCAAACATTCAAACCAGCCAGGTACAGATTAGTGACACTGCACAACAAAAACACCAAACCCAAACAATCCAACAAGATGTGCACTACAGCAAAAGCTGCATCAATACCCCAAAGAGGACATGCACTACTGGTTGTTGAGCAGGAGCATGCAGCTCTGTCTCTTTTTCTTAGATGAAAGAGGACACAAACATGTACCAACTCTAAGCAAAGGGTAGATGGCAACAAGAAATTTGATAGATAACCAGCACCTCATTAGCTTGAAATTTCCATTCCTCCTACAGCTAACCACTGTTGTTATTTATTAAGAGTAAATCATCACCCGGTCTCCAAAACTAACCAGTTGTAAGAGTCTCCAACCCCAGAAGAACCTTTCCTATTTAACTCTTTTGGGAAGAAGAAAAAGAAAGAAAAATAAATTCACTGACACAGCATCACTATGCCTCCACTGCTCCCCCAATGTCCCCCATGTTCTGAGCACCTACAGGTCATCTGGACATAGAATTTGTCTTAGCAAGTTCATGCCAAAATGTGATTCCTTACCCAGTTACACTAGCATAAAAAGCATTAAGCCTCTCCCTACCCTTACCTCATTTCCTCCCAATCTTTCTGCATTCTTATTTAACCCTTTCATCCCCCTACCCACTTAATTCCCATCACTGTTTCAATCTGACCCTCACCTGAAGCTGTCCCCAGACAAATTGGTTTGTTACCAAACCTCATTTCTCCCCAGGCCTCTGCTGAAAATGGATATTACCCAGTTGGACTTTCCAGGTAAACAAAGACAAATAAATAAATAAATAAATAAATAAATATCTCCCATCTGTATTGTAAAATCCCAATGAAATCATACCTATCAACAAAAACAATCCTGCTCTTATACAAGCACCAATATTAAGTCCCTTCCTTATGCAGCCAAATCAAGTAACATGGAATCCTTTCACTTTGTCTCCTGTTCACATGTTGAAAGAGAGAATAACTGGATAAAATTTGCATGTGCCTCATTTGATGTCTGAGTACTGAAACTTAAATGTGACTTTATAAACAAACTGTAAAGTAATGCTAATGTTCTTTAGATATGTCTGTCTTTAGCATGGTGTAAATACTATACAGTGTACTGAACATGGTGATCAGTGGTTAAATAATATATAGCTCAGTGTTACGTAAAATATTTTTATTGTTAACTCATGCTAACTGCCCATGAAAAGTATGTAATGTGGTGTTTTTCCCTCCAGGCTTCTGTTGTTAAAGGGCTTTGCCCAGTCAGAATTTCCTACTAAACCATAATACTACAAAATAGGAGGAGTGCATCTAGAGAGGAAAAGCTGTTTGAAAGTGTGACAAAGCCCCAACACTGAAGGGAAAAGTTACACAATGTCATTCAGGGGCACCTTCAATTTATCCCTCTCTGCCTGTTTACTGCTCTAAATAATTTAGGTGACATCCATAATCCCACAAAATAGGTGGAATTTGAGTACAGAGGAAAAACTGCTTTAAAGTGTTGTGATAATTCCTCAAAAGTGAAGGGAAAAGTGACATAACAGCATTCAGAGGCACCTGCAATTTACCCTTCTCTGCTTCTTTACTACTCACAGTACTTTAGACAAATGTAATAGCTGTTGTTTTTTTTAATCCTATTTACAGAACTTGATTATTAAGAACATTGCCACAACCAAGGCTGCATATACAGAGGACATACATTGCTTACCCATGTTTTTACTACTGTAATCTCCACCTGTGTTGGCTGCTTTCATGTTTAAGCATCAACTGAACACCCAGTGATACATCATAGGTTCATAGGTGTGTACTCGGCTAATGGCCCTGGAGCCTTTACAAGCCTAGCCCATAGGATTACCCTGGCATCATGCCACCCGACCTTAGTTTCCAGTGCCTCTGTCAAGAAGACCCACTGGAGTGATCCCCGGGAAGAATTTTCTATTTCCCATCCACTCATCAAGATTTCTCTTGAAGAGGGCCAGTGAGGTGCTCTGTTTGACATGCATGGGAAGTCTATTCTATAGCATGGGCAGTCTCTGGGTTATGAACCTGTCCCTCCAGCATGTTCTGTTGATTGTGGTAATGAGGTTGAGGTCTCTGGAGCGTGTGGTGTGGAGGGAATGGGATTTCTTTAGATGTAGCATTTCTAACAGAGCTGGGTCAGACATGGCTTTGTAAGTCAAGCAAAGATTGCCTCTAAGTAGGCGATATGAGACAGAATAGTTGGAGTTTTTTGAGTCTGTCCATATAGGACAAGTGTTTAAGGCCTAGGATCCTCTTTGTGAGGTACTTTTGTGGCCTCTCCAGTTGTTGCAGGTGTCTAGTGAGGTACATACCAAATGGGGCATTTTACTCAATGATTGTCTCCCTCTACTCTTCCCTCATTAGGCCAATGACCTCTTTCTTCCTGGATGCAAAACCCTTAGTAATCAGATGGGCCACATAGAAGGACTTTCTGACCACAGTGGCAGTGAGGTGGTCAAAAGAAAGGTTGGTGTCAACCTGTGTTCCCAGATCTCTTATAATGCCTTCTGTGTTCAGTGGACTACCATCAATGTGGTAGTTCATGGGAACTGGGTTTTTACCACAGGGGATGACAACACCTTTTTTGGCATTGTGCTTAAGGCCATGGTTCTGTCACCAGTTGTTGGTCTCAGTGAGGCCTTTTTATAGGATGTCAACATCACTTGGGGAGTTAATAATGGCTCCCAACTTGCAATCATCTGCTAACTTTGTCAGCCAGAGTCCCTTTGTGTTGGCCTGGACTTCTGAGAAGTAGATATCAAACAGGACAGGACCCAGGACCAATCTCTGTGGGATTCCACTTGTGACTGGTCGGTAGTCTGACTGGAGTCAGCTACTTTCACACTGTGGGTTCTGTCTGCGAGCCAGTTTGCAACCCACCTAATGATATAGGGGTTGATGCCTACCTTAGTGAGTTTTTCTATGATTCCTGAGTGGGGAATGGTATCAAAGGCCCTGTATGAACCACCTTGCCTTCATCCACAGCTCTGGTGACTGACTCAAAGAAGTCGACCAAGTTGAGCAGGCATGAGCTACCTTTCACAAAACCAAGCGGTGTGGGATCCAGAGTTTGGAGATTCCCTATATCCTTGTTTATTAAGTCCATGATGATGTGTTTCATAGCTTTGCATATCAGACTTGTCAGGCTAGTGGGGTGATAGTTCCCAAGGTCTGTAGTTGCTCCTCCTTTGTGGAGAGGGGTGACTATAGCAGTGCACCATTCAGTAGGGACAAAGCCTGAGCTGAAGCTGTGATTGAACAGGGTACACAGGTGAGGTGCCAGTTCACTCTGTATTTAATGTAGAACACAGCCAGGGATATTGTCAGGTCCCATAGAAGCTGTATTCTTGGCCTTGGACAATGCTGTATTAACCTGTGCAGCAGTAATACTGGGTGCCTGGCAATCTACTGGTATTGTGATTGGTCCTTTGAGGACGGAGAGGAGTAAAGTTGGCACTGACTCTGTCGGTCAGTATATTGGCAATATCTGTTGGCTCCATACCTCTCAACCTGGAAACATCAAAAATCAGGACAAGTCCCATGAAACATAGGTAGAAATCTGTACGCTGATTAATGTAAAATTTGCATACATATTTATACAACCCCGCCCACTCCATTGGAATTGTGGGATACCAACTTTCCAATGAAAACTTAAGAACAGAACCAAAATATAGCACCAGAGTCCCCCTGCAGCCATTCCAATGTCCCATTAGCTGGCTAGTTTGTCACATTTACCATAAACACTAATGTGTGCAAACTGCTTTACTTCTACAATGATTATTTGGATTTTATTTTTACATTTTATAGCACAATGCACAAACATTAATAGACAGGTGCTAAACAAAGCAATACTATCTCACAATGAAAATAGACTTGACATTAAAACGTCTCTGCCCTTGAAACTCACATTCCTTGAAACAGCATTGGAACCTACACCACATCCAAAGAAAATGCATCTGGCCAGTGGTGGATAAAGATTACCTTTGGGCTGTTTTTAAATCATAGGCCCTTTGCACACAAAACAAGAAACATACATGTGTTCTTTGATACACCTTCCTGACTTTATTAAATCATACTCCTTGTATAATACAGCACACTTGTTAGACTTAAGTGAGAGCGCATTTAAATTTATTGTTTGAACATTTTTCCAGTAGGCAATGAAACAAAATGCATGAACCAATAATCACAAAACTGCCATACTCAGAACATTTCCATGGTAAAAGGCTACTTCTACACACACACACACACACACACACACACACACACACACACACACACACACACACACAATTTATATATATATATATATATATATATATATATATATATATATATATATATATATATATATATATATATATATATATATATATATATATATATATATATATATATATATATATATATATATATATATATATGTATATAGAATGACAATAGTGTAAGCCATAACTTATTTTCAATTTCAAATTTTTTTTGGTGGGGGGGGGGGGCAAAAGTCCAAAAACCAGGGACACATTTTAAACATTGCTTGTATAATTTTGGAAAGTTGCTTGAATAAAATGTTGTGTTACCACCATTCATTTTACTGCCAAGTCTTGAACCCAAGACCCTGTGCACTACAGTCAGAGCAACATGCCACTAGGCCAAATTAGCAGTTTCCTGAATGACAGGAAGACTGAAACTTAAATGGCCATCATTTAGTGAATTCGGTTCTCACTTTTCACCATAGCTCTTAACGTCTTAGCACAAAACACCTGGACAAAGCCAATAATGGGGGAATACAGAATTCAGTTCTCACTTCTCACCATAGCTCTCAAGTCAATGTTTTAGCACAAAAAATCTGGGCAAAGTCAATAATGAGGTAATACAGCCCCAAAACAGGGACACATTTCAAATACTGATCTTATAAACTTAGAAAATTGCTAGAATAAACGGTTTTGTGTTACCATTTATTTTCTGAAGCATATGAGGTCTGAATTTCAAATGCCTGTCATTTAGTGAATTCAGTCCTTCAGTGATTTGTCACAAAAATCCTGAAAACCACAAATTTAATGAGGAACTACTGTAAAATGTCATCTATTTACATGCTATGAATGATATAATGTCTACAAATTGTATATATGTATGTAAATTGTAAAATTATCTATAAATTTATTAAATGTCTGTATTTGTTTGGAGGTTTTCTCCCTGGGCCTCCACTGTAAAATGGGTTCCTGACCCAATTGGGCTTTCTTGGTCACCAAATGTCAAAAAATAAATACATATTCCAGTGAATTATAACTTTAAAGAGTAATACAAATGATGGTTGATGAAAAAGACTCCATGAAAACATAAATTTGACTTATTGTTAGAGTATGGTGAAGCATTAACTCAGTGGATAATGTTTTGATGAAATTTCTTTGGGAGGAATGAACCCAATAAGACATACACTTCTTTTGTGAAGTAACAACTTAAAAAATTATACATATATATATATATATATATATATATATATATATATAAATCGGTCTACCTGAAAACACCATAATCTGAAAACGCCGACGACAAGAACACAGACACTGGAAGATCGACAACAGAGAAGACCGACAGATGAAAATCCCAACACTAAGAACACTGACGTGTAAAGGTAAGTGTGTGATAGTGAGGGTCTGTAGGCTTAGGGGTGGGTTAAGTGAGTTAGGGTTAGGGCGCGGGTCAGGTGAGTGTGTGATAGTGACAGACATTAGGGATAGGGGCGGGTTAAGTGAGTTAGGGTTAGGGCACGTGTTAGGTGAGTGTGCAATAGTGACGGACCTTGGGTTAGGGTTTGGGTTAAAGTTAGTGTATAGATAGTTGTGTATGTAAGGTTCAGTGTAGGTTTATAAGGTTTTTGGTGTGCTTGTGTTGTGTGTGTGCTTTTTGGACAGGGGATTTGTTTTGTTTGTTGAGTGTCGGGATTGTGGTTTGTCGGGTATGTGACATTTCGTGTTTCTGAACTTTCGGTTTTGTGGTGTTGGTGATTTCGTTGTCAGTGTTGTAGCGGGTCGGTGTTATCAGATAGACCTATATATATATATATATACAGTGCATTAGTGTATGATTTGGCGGTCATGCAACTATTCTCCATTTGCATGGGTGCCGTGAAGTTAGCCACCTCTGTTTTTAGGAGCCCAAAGTTAGCTTTGGAGAAGTTTTTCATGGTGGTTACCTTTGTGGGGGGTGGATTTCTAAGGTGATTAGTTTGTGGTCAGATCTAACTAGGGAGGAGTTGACTACTGGTGTAGAGCAATGGTCACCCATGTTAGTAATGACCAGGTCAAGGATGTTGCTACCTCTAGTGGGGTTAAGAACGAGCTGGTCCAGGGCATTGGAATTAATGAATTCCAGGAAGCGTTGGGTAAGTGTACTGGTACATGAGTAGTTTTCCCAGTTAATGGAGGGGCAGTTGAAGTCACCCAGTATAACAGTGTTAGGGTGGATGTTAATATTCTCCAGGGGACTTAGGAACATGGAGTGAGTGTCTTAGGACATGGTTGGGGACCTATAACAGGCTATGACCTGAATCGCTGTCTTACTCAATGTTAGCTGCATCTGATATATCTCAGATGCGTTATGTTAGGCTACCAGTCTGGAGGTGTGCGCATCCTTTATGAATATGGAAACACCACCACCTTTGGAGTTTGGTCCAAGTTCTGGGGCCAAAAGGTGTGGAAAGAGTTATAGCCTGGTAGTGCAGGGGTGCTTTCTGCTGCCTTGAACCAGGTCTCTGTTACAGCACAAATGTCAATGTTCTCCATTTTAAGGAGTGCTTCGAGTGAGTGAATTCTGAGATTTAGAGTTCTAGAGTGTCATTGCAGTTTACCACTGCCATTTAGCAGAGTTTGCTTTATCACCAGTTTATAGCGGTGTACCTTCACATTTAGTTTCTGCCTATTAACAGCCACAGCAAAACTATGCCCCAGGCTATTTGTTAACCTTTGTCTGGCTGCTTGTGCAGAATCATTGGGTTTGAGCAGACTTAGATGTATTGCCCCCCAATAATGTGGGGGTGTGGCTTGCTTCACTCCCCTCCCACGTCTTATTCCCCAGTCACCCCTCAGATCCAAATATTTATTGTCACTGCTTTCCTCCCACTTTTTAATGGCATCATAAACCTGCTTAAGGACCCAACTACATATCAGGACAATTTCCAAACATTCAGCCACTCCGTACCATCCATCACAGAACTATTAAGAGTCTCCTCCTTACTCTTTCCTTCACTCACTCACTCACTCACTCACTGTCTGCTCTGATAATACAGCAGCCACCACAGCACTTCTGACATTCTCTTTCCCTCCATAACTGCCAGTCAATATCCACCCTTCCTTTCCTTTGCACTACTGGACGCCCTTACCTTCCATCTAAAAACTCACATCTTCCTTTCCCAACCCACCTGTCAACTCATTTAAACAACTTACTTTATCTAATTCATTTTCACTCCTGACTTCCCACCACCTCCTCATGATTTTCTACTTTGCCACCTTATTTTTATTCATGCTCAGTACTGCCCAATTACTATCTTCGATTTTCAGTTCTATCTGACATCTTATTCAACTCACTCACTACTGTCTTAGAGCCTCAGCTGTGTCTACCACACTTCTTATCTAATATACTAGTCTTATCACTTTTAACTATCGCTAACATCACTCTAACTCGTACAGATCTTTGTGTCTAACTTTATAACTTCTTTGGATCCCCATCTCATGATATGCTATTTAACAGCTTAATTACACTACTTCTTAGACTACTTGCTCTCCTGACAGACAACCAAATCACCCTTAAAACCAAAATGTCCTCATCTACCATAAGTCTCCATTTAAATCATTCTATCCAAAATTCTTCAGCAGAAATTACTCCACATTTACCTAACAGTTCACCTACACTTTACTTTAAATACCACATTATTACCTCTCCTCACTACCACCCCAGAATAAAGCAAAAAATAAAAATAAAATTTACCATTATAAAACCATTTCACTCACTCCAACATTATTCAAAAATTAAACTATGTGGTAACATGCACCTTAACCCAGGCCCTCCTTTCATCTCTGCCCTCCACTCACCCATATCCTCTCTGGTCACCTTTAACAACTCCAAACAACTAAACTTTACCTAAATAAATATAAATAGCATTTGTAATAAAATCACTGAACTGCATGTCTGTATCTCTTATTATACACCAGATGTTGTTTTCCATACAGAGACATAGCTAAAACCTTATATAAAATACTCAGAAATTCTTCTCTAGAGCTGACAGGCTAAACAAAAAAAGTTGGAGAGGTATCTGTCCTGTACCCTAACACTTATGAAGTATTTCCTCTTACAGAAACTCTGCCCAAATTCATTAATGCAGACCTACTTATCTCCTACATAAAATGAAATGGCCACAAACTCCTTGGTATAATTGTTTTGTATATCCCCCTCTTAACAATATATCCACTGTTAAAGACATCCTTTACTAGATCTCACACAATATTACCAATGAAACAGTCATCATAGGTGATGACAATATCAACTGGAGTACTTTTGTTTTTAATTTTAATAATTATTCAAACATCAACCTTCATGACTTCAAACAACTTATTTTTCTCCTACTCACTATAACAAATCCCACGACAACAGTCCCATTCCTAACTGTATTCAGGTCTCTGATCCTTGCTACTATACACCATCAGGAACCTTTCCTGAATCCCTTAGTTATCACTGTCCTACAAATGCTACCAAAATTATTACTCACCATGCCAAACAGCAAGTTTACAAAAATATTCATAATCTTTCATGGTTTAACCCTAAATCGTTAGCCGCTCTTAACTCATTTAACCGGACTAATCTAAAAGTCCTGCCACTAGAAGAGACATTAGAAAGGTTCAATTCAACTTTTTTAAGCATTGTAAATGGACTTGCACCACTACATAGAAAAAGAGTAAAATCTAACTTTACTCCTTTACTTACCAATCAGAGAAGTCGTATGCAAAATAGAGACAAGACATGAAAAAAGTGACAGAAACTTAAAACTCTACAAAACCTACAGTGCCTTAAAGGTGTTTGTAATGTTGCAAAAAAGCAAGACAGGCTTGATAACAAACAATACTGCTCTGATTTACAAAACAACCATAGATATAACTCAAAAAATCCTGGTTATCCATTAAACAAATTTTACACCCAGGGCCTAATATTGTCCATAATCTCTTGTCTCAGTAAATGCCCCTTAGAAACAGACAGCAAGTAACTCGTACTTCATTGACAGCTTATCTGCCCTCACCAACAAATCCATTCCAGATTCCCCTGGCTCATATCTACCCATCCACTAATACCCCCACCCTCATACTAAAATGAGCTGCTACATCCTTCATGAAAAAGTTATTATCCAAACTTAAACCCTGGCTCACCATCTGCAGATAACCTCCCTACAGAATACCACAAACCTGCTGCTAACCCCATTGCATATTTAGTCTCCATCCTTATAAACAGGTCAGTACAGGGATCCTACATTCCTAGCCTTTCCATATGGAGAAAATTCCCTTTTATCCCTCTTCACAAAGGTGGCCCTCCTACTGAGATATCTAATTTCAGACCCATTGCCATCTTATCCCTCCTCTCAAAAATATTGAAAAATGTATCTATAAACAACTAGTACAGCATCTCTTAAAGGAAAAATTACCAACCAGTATTCCACACGGTCTTAGATATGTCCATAATATGACATCTGTCCTCCTAAGTTTTATAGATAACATAAATGAAGCCAAGCTAAACTGATGTTTTCCTTATTCATAGACTTAGCAAAAGTTTGCAACACTGTGTCTCATAAAGCCTCCTACTACAACTGTCCACAATGAGTATCTCATAACCTATTCATCAGTTGTTTCACCAACAGTTAATTCCCCTTCACAAAGGTGGCCTAGCAACAGAACCAGGGAATTATAAACCCATAAGTCTGACCAGCCTCATCTGTAAGGCTATGGAATACATCATTATGGACCTCATTAATAAAGACATAAATGACCTCCAAAACCTGGATCCAACTCAATTTGCCTTCTTCAAGGGCAGATCCTGCCTGTTAAATCTGGTGGATTTCTTTGAAAATGTGACGAGGCCCTTGATGAGGGCAAATCTGTGTATACAGCATACCTCAGCTTGGCAAAGGCTTTCAGCGCAATCCCACACTCAGACACTGCCGATAAACTTAGCAAACTGAATGTAAACCCTTTATTGTAAGATGGGTTGCCAACTGGCTCACAAACCAAATATGCATTATCAAAGTGGGTGACTCCACATCAACCAGCAGACCTGTTACCAGCAGGGGGCCACAAGGGTCAGTGCTGGGCCCCCGACTGTTTGGTATATACTTCTCAGAACTTTCAAGCTAAAACTAAGGGGTTGTGGCTGACCAAGTTTGTGGAGGACTGCAAACTAGGTGCAATTATTAAATCCCCAAATCATGTCAGTATACTTCAGGAGGGTCTTATGCAGACCAACAACTGGTGTCTTATTCATGGTCTCAAACTGAATGCAAATAAATGCATTGTCATTTCCTTTATCAAAAACAATGTCCCTTCACACTATCAAATCAACAAGAATACCCTAAGTACCTACGAAGCGATAAGGGATATGGGATCACAAATTGACTGTGACCTTAACTTTTGTAGTGAGGAAGGCTTTCTACTTAGCACACTTGATTAGTAAAGGCATAGCCTCTAGAGCAAAGGAGGTTATAACCCCTCTATAGTCATCATTAATCAGATCTATAATTGAGTATAACACCCCTTTTGGCATGTACCATACAAAACACTTGCAGCAATTGGAAAGACCTCAGAGGTTTCTAAAGAAGAAGATCAAGAGACTCCAGCACGTGCTTTACACTGACAGACTAAAGTCACTATCACTATACTCTGTATTGTATAGACTTCTTAGGAGAGACTATGCCTGGCTTACAGAACAATCTCAGACCCAACACTAATGAATTTGCTGTGCATCCATAAATCAAATGAGACTAGAGCTACTCATTTCAGAGACCTAAATATGGCCTGCGACTTGAAAAGGACATGTTGGAGGGACAGATTTGTCTCCCAGTGACTGTCGCATCTTTGGAATAGGCTACCAATTCATGTGAAACAGAGCATCTCTATGACACTGTTCAAAGGAACCTGGGCAAGTGGATGATGCACCATAAATCTTTACTGGGGATAACACCCACAGCCCTCCTGGACATGGGCAGTCATTACTAAATACAATCCTGGGTATTGACTAGAGTATCTATGGTATTACATTGGGATGAAATGGCTAGGCTTAAAATGACTTTGGGTCAATAGCCTAGTAAACTCCTATGATCCTATGATAATTACTTGTCAGAATGCTACCAGGCAGTCAAATAAAATTATACCCTTTCCCCTTATTTACTCATTAGCACAGATTTCCCACAAGGCTCTATGTTTAGTCCTCTTCTATTTAATATCTTTATAAACAACCTTTGTACTTCGATACAACAAGCATCCCTTGTATAGTATGCAGATAATGCCACTCTTTTCTGCCACTCAGGCAACCTAGAAAACCTAAATAAAATTACATACTGTATGTCTATAAATATTGAAAACTGGCTTTGTAAAAAACATCTCCTTCTTAATCCAAAAAAAAAACAAACTCCTTTTATTTTCCCCATATCACTTATCCATGAGAGACATAACTTTAACATCATATCCCTAAACAATACACTATTTGAAGTGATGTCCTATGCAAAACTGCTGGGGGTTACAATAGATGACAATCTCAAATATGACCTCCGCATACAGAGCAATTTAAAAAAAACTCAGAAAAATAGGTATGTTATATAGAGCCAAAAAGTTCCTTACTGCATCCAGCAGTCACTCTTGCCACTACATACCTATTCACCTGTTTACTACATCATTCTCCCATTTTTACTAACATTCAAGCTACCCAAAATATGAACTAGAATAATGATACAAGGTAAGTAGATTTGTACCAAATACAAGTCACAAAACACCATCACTGTTCTGCACTAAAAAGTGTAAATTGGCTACAATTAGCACATCAACTAAGTTATACCCAACTACTCTTAACACACAGAATTATATTTAATCCAAGTTCCTGTCCAGCTATAAATATAATTCTACATCACTACCTCCCAAATCATCACCTTCAATCTTCTCACAAAATCTCTTTGACATCTATAAGCCTTACAGAAACTGTTGTCAAAGTTTGTTTTCACATTGTGTAAGAGTCTGGATGGAATACAACCCCTGCACCAATCAGGGAAATACATAACATTCTTTTATTTAAGCTGCAACTAAAAGAACTCCTGTGTGACTCCTGGCTTTGTGCATGCTGGTCTCCTTGTTAATAATTTCAGCTTCTATTCCTCTAATAACTATATACACCCTCTCTCTCCTTTTCCTTGATTTATTTCTCTTACTCTTAGTTCCCTGACCCTTAATCTTTGTTTTATTTTTATGTCTCCTGTCTCACATATCTTCTCCACGTATTGCCTCTAACAAATACATATTTCTCACTCTCACCTCCGGTCCTCTCCTCCTCCTTAGCCTGTGTTAGAATGTTCCACACTGACATTTACGTTATGAGTGAATAGTAAACTCTTGCACAATATAACATATCGACATGTTTCAATGTTACATGTTACTGTGTTTATTTTATTTTGATTATATGTGTATTATTCTACGTCATGTATATTAATATTTATATTAATCTATATATTTACTGTATGTCGCAATATAATGTCTGTTTTCACCTCTGTATGTATATTTTCTTCCTTTTATTTGCAGAGCTTTTCCCCTAGGCCTCCACTGAAAATGGATAAAATTATGTAGTCAGACTTGCATACGGAAAAATGTTAATAAATAGATAAATAATCAATGGATAACAAATAAATTACTTCTAGAACGTACTATGAGTGATTTTTATTTATAACCCCAGCATAATACATTTTAATGTGATTACTGAAGGATTATGAAGTTTACAGGACAGGTTTTAATTGATGGCATAACTCAAGAAGTTTGTTTCACCAGTAAAAAATGTTTATGGCATTCTGTCTTTATATATTAATATGTATTGTAAATTTAAAGGAAAACTCCAACACAGGATTGTTGACAGTCCACGTATTTAATGCAATCTCTTCAACTAAATTATTTTATTTTTAAAAACAAAATAAATCCAGTCCCAAATCCTTCTTCAAAAGAGAGATTTACTATAGATCATTCTTTTTATAAGTTTATTGGGATGAACACATTAATCCTTGTAGGTTTCTTCAGATCCAGTTCTTACATTTAAACTTTCTGTGATCATATGAGTGGATATAGTATACCGTAGGACAAACCATTTCCACCTGACTGGCCTTTCACCTGCTCAGAATGAAGACATCTGAAAGGATGTTAGACTCATCATCACTTGCATGGGGATGTTCAGTATTTATTTATCGTCCCTTACAGAGCCTGAAATAACATTATTATTAACTCCCTTCAATACAATATTTTTAACTCAGATCAGTGCACTTAATTCTTTTGCACAGTCTGACCACTGCATGATTCATAGGTTAAATTAGGATTTAAGGAAGATTGTGATGAGCAAGCGAAAGTGTTACTATGCTAACAGTAACGACCAACAGACTCTGTTAAATGATAGGTGGGCTTGCTGCTTTATTGTTCTGGCAGTTTCATAGTAGTTTAGATAGTAAATAGGTTTTGATATCAGTAAACAGAAAACACTGAAAATAAAAATAAAAATGAAAATAAACATAAAGAGCCTCATATACCTGGGTCCTGTAAAGCTTTTATAGAAAGGACAACAATCAAGTTCCCCAGTTAGCTAGGGGTATGTTACTATACCCTCCCTTCCCAGCAGGCCAAACCCAAACTAGTGACAGAAGGCTATTGTTACCACCTAGAAAGGAGGAGAACAGCTACCAGACAACATGGGGTATTGCATTCACAAATGTTGCAAGATATTTTCAAGGAGGGCTATCACATCTTCCACTGAACAGGGAGAAATACTATGCATGAAAGATGGAGCCACCATGTCCTGTGACACACCAGCCCAGATCATTCAGAATGTCCTGCATTAGATAGATGTGGGAGTCGTGGTGGCTGTACCCTCCACATACTATCTAAAGTGGACCACTGCCTCATCTCGATGAAAGGCACAGAGTTCCTGTCCCCCACCTGAACAACATTAATGGATGTGTCATTGATCATAACAAGACTGCGCAATCCCTACTGTAGTGACATCATGTGCCAAAGTCCAGCCCTACTGTGCTCCTCTTAACACCAGAGCATACCCTCAAGAATGCTGCTGTTGAGAGATCCCCCACTAGTTTTCCAGCAGTTAAAAACAGTACATAGATCTACTAGTATGGCCATAAACAGGTAGATGGTATCCTGGCGTATGACCTCATGACAAGGAGAACAGTGTTGTTATATGGGGCACTATAAATAATGATAGCCCACCTGTACAAGACCTGGAGGTGTACTATGTGCTGACTGATTTTGACAGGGCAGCTACTGAACTCATAAAGAGGCTTATACATACAACTCCTACGGAACACCAATTTCACTTTGAACAAATCTTCAGAAGGCTGCTGCACTGGCAACATATGGCATTCATGTATATGATAAAAGCATTGCACTTGCCAATCAGATGAGGATGCTCTTAGCTGTAGCCTTCTTTCATGAAAAGATGGTCAATCTCACCTTTGAAGATCACATGACATCTTACCATCTGTTTATTGCAACATGTTGCAGTTCATGGACCATCATTAAGTTAGGGGGCACCTACAGAAACATTCCGCCCACCTTTATGTGATTAAATGTCCGCCACCCACTTTTACCATAAAATTCCAGAATGTCTCATCCTTAGTGAATCTGGACATTCTCTAAATGCAGAACACTGTTGAGTCATGACATTAGAGGCTATAGGTGCAATTAGGATGACTATCGTGCACCCAACCAGACTTCATAAGCATATCTGAAATGCATGAGAACACAGTGGAGAAACTCAGAGAAGCAGTTCCT